>NW_013665895.1:301061-335958 GCF_000517525.1 Limulus polyphemus
GGTTCGTTTAACTATTAAACGTGATGTATGTTTTTTGGGGAGTGGTTAATGAAAGTGTTCCAAAACGCGACATCAATTTCTTGACGAACTAATACTTTACTAGCATGCTATGTTTTTCACTGTCATAGTTTTACTATACAACATTTACAGTTTTGCATTTTCAAGTAATAAATGTACTACACTTAACTGTGTTCAACAACTTTACTAGTAGTTTCAACATCCAGAGTGTTAAAATTTAAACATACAAGATTATCATACTAAATGCTTTTGATTACATAAAACATAGCTACATTATGTTCTTATAGTTTATGCTTTATGTCACACTCTAAATCAACATATGTAGATTCTGGTTCAGTTCCTTGTTATAATGAAGTAAAAATAATCATTATTCTTTATATACATTACAAATGAATTAAAATAACCAAGAAATTCAGAAATCATGCTAGCCGTATTTGTTTGTTTGACAAGCGGGTTAACTAGGGTGTTATAACTTTAACGTGCTGGTATATTACCCTATTATAGGATGAGTATTAGCATTAATTAGTAGCTTTGTTTTTGTTGGCATTAAGTATACTTTATCTTTGTAGGTGTGGTACAGAATTAACTAGCAGATGTGGTAAATATATTTTTGCATCTCTCTCCCGAGAGAGATTACACCGATAACCCTTCACATGCAAAATGAGTTTTTGAACAACGAGCTAAGGGGTTAATCTCGTATAGTTAATGGTAGTAAATCATTTTTTTACCCCCTCTGGTCTTAGTTGAGAGCTGTAAGCAACAATTAGTTTGGGTGCTAATTTTTCTGTGGCAATCCAAAACTAGCATTTATCGGGATCTCTCGTCTGTCATATGAGTGCCATATGAACTACTGCCAATATATATATTTTTTCAAACAGAAATTACCATATATGTATGTATACTATACTTGACTAGATACGTTATAATGTTCGTTCTGGAGTGTACTCTACTAGACGAGCTTACAGTTTGGCTGCCTGTAAAATTGATCTAAAAACTCATGGAAAGAACGTTCGGAATGTAGTTGTTGAACATGATATATGTCAGAATGAAAAAGTTAATTTACCTGCAAATGGAAATACTTTAACTATAGATAATGATGCCATTTCAGGATTTATTAGCGATACTCTACTTGAAAGTGATTTTATCGGAAATGTTAATAAAGCTACTTCTCAGTTAGTGATTTTTTAGATATTTAACAGTCACTTAAATTGGAAGGTTGATTTTCTTCTCGCAATTTGATGATTTATTCGAAGTTACTGAAAGGGATGCGATTTAAGCAGGAATGTTGATAAAGCTACTAGTCACTTAGTGAATTATTCGAGGTTAGTGTGTGTATGTGTGAAATGAACTTTTCTATATTACAGTTTTGTGTATTTTGTGTTTGAAGCCTTTTTACATTCAAAATAAACAATATCATGATATATTCTGTGTAGTTAAGTTCATAAATAATACATATAATACCTTGTTCTAACTTAGTAGTAAAGGAAATCCTTAATCCTGAGCGTTACATAGGTGTAGTGTGAAAGTAATGGTTCGTAGCAAGGAAAAACATACATAAATCAAATATGCAAAAATCATAGCTGTTTATGCAGTTCTGGATGATGTATAATATTAAAAAATAACTAAAAACCAAAAATGTTATAACATCTCAATGAAACGCTGATTTATGGCTAGTTGGATATCCAGTGCATAAAATGTTTCTCGCTTCTTGTTTATTGCATTCAGAAGAGAGCCTCTCTCACCGAGATAATAGAATAGTTTGGTATGATCCCTGTCATTGAGCTTGCTTGTTTTATCATCAGTGCTTTCAGAACTTGAGGCAATATTCTTAGTTGCCTGAATGTTCCAAATACAATTTGCTGGTAGAAGCTTTGTCTGTCTCAACATATAATTTATAGAAAATTCTTAATCCGTTGACCTGTCTGTTCGTTCGTGTATCTACCTATTTGTCTGTGTAGCTTTTATATTGTTTTATTGTATTTGCTGGTATGTAAACGTAGTTTTAAAAACAGTTTATGCAAACAAATATTGTGAAATAAAACAACCAGTGTTATGTTGACGAAGGATAACGTTGCTGTTCATAACTCTTTAATACACACTAAGAAATGATAATTATTTTATAGATAATTGAAATCTCCTCGTAAGTATGCCCTTTGTAACTTTGTTCAGCATATTATATTAACCAGAAACATTACCCACAAATAAAACAATTCATCTATTCTTGTTAACAATAGAATAATTTCTTCATATCTATACGCTGCATTCACTTTTAGCAAAGAATCCAAGAACCTTAAAGTAGAAAATGGTGATTTGCAAGTATTTTATTAGAAACTGATTGGCAACTTATGTTATTGCTAGGATTTGGGTATTACGTTCAGCAGGGTAAGGTGCAGTATCTGATACAAAGTTAAAGTTCGAGTTTTGATGGCATAGAGCTTGTAGGTATGGTTTAGGTAGTTTACTTGTGGAAAGTATAAGTCTAGGAATACTTTTAATTATGGTGATTTGTACAGTTCCATAATTTGTTTTTCTCATAAGGAATGGGAATGCAGTGTTATAAGAAGTAATATTGTAATCGCAAAAAATATCGTATCTAATTGTTTCCAACTCGTTATTGTCTATTAGAGAGAAATACACACACACATATAAATATTTCGACCCTCTACTTAGGTCACATCAGACATGAGAAAGTAACGATAATAATTAGGCATATTAGAAGATAAAAGATCAAAATAATCCTCTAATTGTGTGAATGAAGAATAATAATAAAATTAACAATAACATTATTGACTACAAACGATATCAATAGAGGCGAGAAAAGAAGATTAAAAATCTTTACTTTTGAAATATACATTCTATTTATAAAGTTGTTTGTTAGAATTTGATTTTATGGGAAAAGTTGCTTTAAAACAAGTTAAGTGTGTAGGAGGAATGTGTTATATTTAAAACAGGGGACATTTGTTTTATGGATAGATTTTCTTTGATTAACAATTCAAGGTCAGATTGGTCATTTCAAAAAATGGCGAATCCATTTTCTTGGCTATTATTCCTGATCGCTGAACTGGGTGAACTTAAAAAGATGTTACCTGACTTCAGTGATGCTCTCATGTGCTCGTGGATGCGGACGGTAAAATGTCGTTTACTTTTCCCAATACAGTCGACCTTGCATCACCGCATTGTATTTATGTACAATCAAGGAGCAAAGAGAGAGATAGATATATGATCCTTTGTGCTAAAGAGATGTTTTAATCTAAAGAATGGTTTTAAAATGACGTTCAGTTTGATTTATGGGTAAGACCTTCTAACTAAAGATTTAAGGCTTTTAGAAGGTATGATACTTTGTTGACCTAGGAGGTAGCCAATAAAACTGGACACTTATCCACTGTGAAAATTTGTATGGGCACTTTAAGTTTTTTGTTTAGGTTTTCAATAATTTTCTAAGGGTATCCTTTATAAAATAATATGTAATGGAGAAAAACAGTTTCAAAGTGTAAAATGAAATAAGTTGAACAGATCTTAAAGGCTTGAGTCAGTAGACATGTGACTAAGTTGGTCTTATATCCTACAGGAGTGAAACAGGATGAGATGTCCTGTGAAAGTTTTCTTTCTTTCCATATATTGACGTTGAAAAACTTTGAGGATCTCGAGTAATTAGCATATCTAGAAAAGGTAAATTATTCTGTTCTTCAATTTCACAGGTAAACTTTATAGATGAGTTTTGCGAGTTTAAGTACTCAATAAATTGCTGAACTTCATCATTTGTAGCGTTTGTAAAATATTGGTTTGCAGTTGTTTGAGCAGTTGTTCAACTAAGATTGTTTGTAGTGATCCAGAAAAATATTAGCTAGAGTTGCTCTAGTGGGGACCCTATAGCCACTCCATCAATTTGATCGTATGTTTTTTATTTTTAATGGTTGTTTTTTACAACTTGAGTAATTTAGGATCTAAGTTGTTGAAAGAGATGTGTCAAACAAATGTCGACGGTCTTATCCAATGGACAGCAGATTCATTAGGTATTAACGGTTGAGAATTAGTATAAGGCATCTGGCTTCTTTGTAACTGTGCGTTCCGTTTTTGTTTATTATTATACTTAATAAGACTTCAATTTCGTAATAAAATAGCATACAATTCAACAGAATACATACTGACGATATGGTTAAAATAAAATACTTTTAAAATAAATAAATAAAATAGAGTATATTATAGTATTTCTTCAAATAAATGTAAAAAATATACAAACTAAAGAACTATTATTTAAACGTACTAAAATGTAGAGATGGTTTGTAACCCTTTTAAGTTCAAATGAAACTAAAAGAAAAATAATAATATATCTAAAAACTTACATGATAAATAAACAGTTTTACTGCGCCTAAAATTTTAGGTTTATTGACTTTTTAGTTTGCTGTTAATCTTAGCCTTTTTTGAGTAGTGCAATAGACACGTACTTACATGTAGGAAATTAAACTTGTAATTATGCTATTACTTTGTAATATGTATCAGTAAAATATTATATAATGACGGCTATTTAGAATTCAAAATTATTATATCTTAAGAAATCCAATATAATTAAGTTATTTATTTCAATTGAATTATAACTCATATTTTTTCAGCTTTAAATAAGTATAACTACAACTTAAAAGAAAGACACAATTGTATATTACAGAATTCAGTAAAAGAAGGCAATGAATCCGGACATTACGTTTATTTCAATGACTTTGCTTTATCTCAACATCCAGATCCAAAGCTCGCTTACGCCTCTACTTGACGTGTGCTCTACAGGTTATTACGTCACGGCCCCACGTTCTTTGGGATTGGGCAGCTTTCGTTGAATGATACCAGTATCAAACGTGTGGTATTAAGTAAGAACTGTATTCTCTAACTAAGCATCAGAGAGAGCACAGCGCGCGCCATCACGTGGGGTTTTACGCTCTGTATATTTATAATAACATTCAAGAACTTTAAAAATGTATCAGAAGCCTAAGATGTTCGAATACTGTACTGAGTATGCATTATTCAAATATTAATATACCAGAGACTTCCATCTTCGTCATCAGTCTTGAATCAGGTATTCTTGGAAGATTAAGGAACGGTGAGCTAAATTTAGTTTGTTTCTATCAGGATTTTAGTGTAAACTAGCCTTCCTAATCTTATCTCACTGTTATTAACCAAGCATGTTTAGACTTTACAGAAATACCAAATCAGTGAAAGGCTAATAACCATCTGACATTTGAACAGAGCTTCTTAAATCTTCCAATCAGATTTTACACAGGATTGAATGTAAAGCACTGCTGTTACTTTCCAATCAGATTTTACATAGAGTTTAATGAAAATAGAAAAATTAGCACATCTGTTACTTTCTCATCGTACTTTACACAGAAAACATTGTACTAGGGAAAGTTAGTGCTTCTTGCATTTCTCAGTCAGATTTTTCTGAGAATTCAAAGTAAAAGAACAATGTTGTATCTTTTTTTACTTTTCAACGTCGTTCCAAGAGCAATTCAAAGTAAAGGTGAAAGCTAGTGTTTTTTCACAATGTTTAATTCTACTCAGAGTACAATATTAAATGATAGGAATCCTTCCTCCACTTCTTAGTCAGATTGTTGACATAATTTAATATATAGATAAAATTATTTCTACCCTAGATTTAAAGTGTCGAAATAAATTACTCCCTCCTTTATATTTTTCTAGTCATATTCTACTCAAATAAGGTAAAAGTAGCCTTTTTCCATCTTCCGACAGAAAGGTATTTTTTCGTATACTTTCAAGTTATATTGTATATTTTCAAAGCAAAATGTAAGGAAAACGTGTATCTACATTCCACTTTCCTGTCACACTCTACGCATATTACAAAATTTGTTCAATTGAATCTAAAAGTAACATTTAACCTCTTACACTTTCTCTGTGAAGCTTTTCTCAGAATCTTCTGTATATAAGAAATGCAGTGCCTTTTCTGTGTTTTGGTGAGGTTATAATTAGATTTCGAAGTAATGCGGGAAAATTAATTTTTCTTTTTTATGTTTACAACTCCAGTCCTATTACACAAACAAGACAGTACGAGATTCTTCTCAGAAAACAGTGTACAATGTAAGAGAGTTATTTTACAGTTAGCTTGAGCTCCAAGTTGTAAGAAACAAAATTCTTTCCGCAGTTTTGCGGAAGTATGATGTTATCTACTTGAGAAGGTTTTAGGTGTTGCTTTTATTTTATCTCAAAAATAGTATTTTTGTGTTTGCGTAGAGTTTTTGATATTTATTTAATGAAAAGTTAAAACTTAACATATTAGTTAACATGAGAATTTGGATTTGAAAAATATTCAAGTTAGGGTATGTTTTACTGTAATGATGCTCTTATTATAGAAATGTATAGAGTGTCAAACTTAATATATATGTTTTTAATTTTTATTATGCGACCATACAAATTTATAGGTGATATATTTGTGTGAGACTGATAAAATGTTTCTTATAGTATCTAAAATTTGTAAGATTCTTTAATTGCAATGTGTTTGTAATCTGGATGTCTTAGTATAGAAACCGCTGTTTTGCATTTGTGAATTTAATGTGCTTCGTTTGCTAAATGGGTAATAAAACTGATGAGTAAGAGTATATCAAGTGTAATAAAACCGCTACTTCTTGGCACACATCATAAGTGCTGTAGTACTGATTGTAGGAATGGGCCAGATGTCCAATACAAATTATAATCTCAAACACACTCCAAACAGCATATAAACAAAACTTTGTACGCACTTTACACACAATGTTGAGTAGTAAACAAACCAAGTTAGAGTAATAAGCTACCAAAGCACTTAAGAAAGTCGGTAGAGTAAAAAAACAAAAAAATGCATAAAATCACAAATTTGCCAACTTGACTGTCGAACTTACTGACTGATTAGCATTGTTGGAAAGGTGTAGCTCTCTCCTGCCTTCACTTTATCTAAATCTAAATGCACATGGTTGAATTACGTTACCTTGACTAAAAGCATTTTTCTTACTTTTACTTATAACCTTGGTAATAACAAGTAATAACAATAACCATTTTGCAACGCTACTAATGAGCTAACAATACACTAGTAGCTATGTTCTATGATTACGAGCATGCTCTATGGGTTACCAACTAACAACCCGCCCTCATATCACGTGCGGGTGCACGATTGCTTATGTGCATGCGCTACATGATCAGCCTGTGGCTGTATCAGCTAGATAAGAAAACGTATACTACGTACATTCTCTACATCTAGATTCTAACTTTGATCTAACCTTTCAGTTCTATACATCTGATTCGAGGGTTCTGTGTTGGATAAAGCAATTATATCATAGTAGTTGGTGACTAAGACGTGATGACGAACGCTACCACTGCCGAATCTGACATGGCTTTGCTCCAGCACTCTGGAGTTAAAACAAGAATCATAAGTTGCATAAATTACCTTTAAATTATTTTCAAAGTAAGTGGGATCTATTGACATCCAAGGCTGTTCTTGAAACTATGTGATTTTTAAAATATGCCTTTCAAAGAAACAAAATGAGAGAAATGGAGAAAATCGTATGTTGATAACCTAAAAAAGTCTTTGTCTCAGTAAAGAGAGCATTGGTGCAATAATAGAAACAAGGTTAGAAACAGTAATGCAGAATATGCGAAACAGGCATTAGCCATTAATCCAGCCAAAGAAAAGGCTGCCACCCTGGCTAAAGGGAAGAAAAACTATAAAAAATATAAGAGCAAACGCCAGAAAATGTCGAGAGATAGCTCTAAGAAAAGCTACGAGAAGTATAGGTCTATAGGCCAGACTCTCGAGACTTAGTACCACAAAGTGCTGTGAGACAAGTTAAAAAATAATTAAAGAAATTAGGAAGATCAGCCTCGAAATGCATTTTGTTTGCATGAAATAGGCTATATGCAGATATACTAATAAATATAATAATAATATACTAAATCATATTTGGTTTACTTAATAAGAAGCCAGATACATGAATATATGAAGCGTGTTTTTGGACTGACACATGCATGGATCATAATATTTAATCAATTCGTCACCCAGTTGAATCATAGTTTCATATGGGTTATTTATTGTTGGAGCGATTTGTATATGCTATTGCAATGGGATGTCACCACCATTGTCAACCTTGGCACCACGGGCGACATATTAGCTGTATTTAACAGTGCAATGATTTTTGGTTGGAGAGTGTATAACAACTCTTTCCAAGGAAGGACATTTATATAGCAAGATTGTCAAACGATGCAGAACCAAATGACATATAACTTTGTATAAAGTAGTCTTCAATACCCTCTATGAAAACATAAACCATGTAGAGTAGAATGCTTACATTAGCAAAGGGCTGCGAAACCACACTCCAATGAAACCTGAATAAAGCTCTCATCCTTAAAGTTTAGACTATTTTTATAACAAAGACATCTTCGATCGAAAAAAGTAATTTATGACAAACAAGATAATATTTCATTTTACTTGTTACTAAGACATTAAACAAGGATTTAAATGAAACAAGCTAGAAGTTCACAAACTTTCAATCAAAACTTTAAACCATTGACTGTTTTTATTAGAAAGATGGCCAAATAGAGTAGGGCTTATGTGAAATAGTTTGCTTTATAAAAGTCAGATTTGATAGAAAAAAAAAGAGATACAAATAATAACTTTAGCCACTGACGTTGATACAAAACTCCAAGACATACTTTTTATCAGTCGGAGATGTAATGGGAATTCTGTCTGAGTTAAGACAGTGACTTACACAAAGTTTAAAGTGGTCACAGAAATGTTCTGTAGATTTAGATTAGAACATGTTTCTTATCAATCAATTACTTCTATGTTTTTGTTGGAGGTAATCCATCACAGTGACGAAAGTACGGCACCAGGCACAGGAGAAAGTCGAGCCTGACTGTACCAGTCGAATATCTACAATATAGTTCACTACTACCTTAGCGTATCGTATCGTAAGACAGTAAATAGATTCTTTGAAATGAGAAAGACAAGATTCATGCCCAAGCCACTCTACACTTGATCCATCATTGAAGCAGCCATTCTCATGTTGCTGCACTGAACAGATCGTCTGCCCCTGATTAAAATACAATATTGTCGCATTGGTAGAGAAATGAAGCCTTGGAGTAACATAGACACTTAATGATGTTGCTGCAAACTCTGGTGATCCTAAGAAACGTCCAAACGGCTTAAGCGATTAATTCAGCGACTGAAACTTGTCTTTTCGTCTTTGGTCTGCATAATGGTGCTTATTCTAGGCTATTTAGTCGCTCAAAATCACCGCAGTTGTTGTTTTGAAATCTATATTGCTCTATCAGTGGATTGTTAGTTTCTAGCAGCGATGTTGAAACAAATGTGGATGTCTATCCTTCCATGACTTTATTTAGACTGTCTATTGTTTTGTGCAAATATCAGCTCCCTAATAGTGTTCTCAGAGTTTCTTACTTCTGATTCGGATACAGCCAAAAAATTTAACATTTTTACAAAATTACATGCCAATGATAAATAAAATTGAAAGAAACACCTCGACATTAAATCAGCTAGCGATTAAATATAAAAATAAAAAATATAGGTAGCACATTCGACACCGTGTGTGAAATGTATACGTAACTAGTGACACATGTTATGCATACGTTGCACTTTTATTCAAGTTTATTTTCCAAGACCATATCAAATGTTTGCCCCTTTATTTAAGTATATATCAGAAGCTCGTATCTCTTTAACAGAAGTTGTACAATGGTTGATAGAAACAAAATGTTAAAGTTAGTCGTCGTTTGTTTGTCTTAGAGCAAAACCACATTGTATTACCTATTGTGTCCTCTGAGGGTATTCGAACCCTGGATTTTAGCGTAGTAAGTTCATGAACCAACCGCTGTCCCACCGAGGGACTTCTTTAACGAATATTCATGATCAGATAAGAATGAATGTCTGTTGGATGCACGTAAAGCTATTTAAAACCTACGCGATAGCAAAAGTGTTATTTCTAAAAATATATTTATTGTTTCTGTACTGAATATTTTCATTTGGAAAAACAGAATAATATGAACGACAATGATAATAATATTCTGAAGTCCTAGTCAGAAGAAAATAATTAAACCGCTTCTCTGTGGCTCAGTAGTAAGCCTGAGGGAATAAAACGCAAAAATTGAGTTTCGATACTCCCAGTGGGAACAGCTCATTCTATAGATTTGCGCTGAATAACAAACAACCAAACAAAAAGTAAAAAACTATAGAGAAAAGCTTCTCGTTTTTCTTCTTACTGGTGTTATTGTTACCTGTTGTTATAAAAACGTTTTTGTTAGTTAGTGTGGAGTAAAAAACAACAACAGGTTTACAGTATTTTTAGTAATGAAAACTACTTTCAGTACTCTTTAGATATTGTGTATTTGTATGCACAATTTGCTAAAAAATTAAATTTTACTAAATATGTTATCCTTGAAACATTTAACGAAATGTGTACTAATGACAATTTTTTTTCACTTTATCTTTCAAACACGTTTCTATAGTTATCTTACCTTTCAGGGATAAAGTTTGACAAAACCCTATCCACATATATAATGAAATTCTGTGCTTCTCTTTACACGGAAAACTAATATATTGTAGGTATTAAAGGTTGTTCTACGACATTCCTTGTCCTTTCATGTCAACATCATGACAAAACTTATTAAAATTAATATTTAATTAACACAACTCAATTTGTATTGGGTGTTAAATTAGTGAGCAGACATAAAAAGCGTAATCTCCTAGAGGTGACCCTTAAACATATATATATTATACAACTTAATATAAAATGGGAATTTATATGACTTGTTAAGAAGAACGTATTAAAGATCTTAAAAAGCACAAATCAAATAAATATTGCGTGTTAAGAATATGACTATATAGGAAAAAAGCATTTGTAGCTCACATGTTTCGTTTATCAATCTAATCAGCGTTGCTGTATCTAGAGTTATTGATTTCAGAAGATTTCAGCCAAAGTAGGGAGTTAGATATGTTAGTTTATTTCTTTTTACAGTCACAATAGTTGTATCAAGTATGGATTTCCAAATAAGTGCTATGTTGTACTTACTTTTCATACTGCATATTGTTTGTTAGTTTGATGCGCATGACTCGAGGCTGCTTAAATGTTGCGCTTAAATGAATCTGATTATGCGAAGAATTAACTTATAAAACCATGTTTTAATGTCATATCTTCCACTAAGATAAATAAAAGAGTCGACTGTTTTACTTGCAAATCAAGCTGTTATATTTCTGATTTTTGTTTTTTAGAGAAAAAATGCTATATTGCTGATCCCAAACCAGCAATAAAAATAGTCTGCAATCCTCAAGTTTAGTTGTTTTTATAGTCTGATTATATAGTGTTTATACAATTTGCTGGACTTTTGATGTCTGGGCTTTCTTGCTCACATGAGCCATGTGATGTACCTGAGCCGAAAACCCGAAGAAATCCACTTGCATTATAATGTTAACAAAATTCTATGAAGTAGATATTACTTTTGTACACCAAACGCTTTGTTGTTACCTTAATATAATGTTCTAAAACTGTCACAAGTGTCAACCACTATTTTCAAACAAATGAAAGAAGAATGATGTTTACGCTGCTTACTAGTGCTTACGGATAATCTTTTTATCTCGTATGTTATCACTTATGGCGCCTTAATATCCGTTACAAACGTAGTCTGACTCCTCTGTTTTGTTCTTTCCTACTGCGTCTAGTGATTAAGAACGTTCGAATACGTTCATTTAATGAACGGGTGAGTTATTCAAGAACACTACGCCATCAATAGTTGCAATCATATTCTTTGGCCGTTAGCTACTCCACTTTCTGTTGCCATGGAAACAAAGGTTGCTCAGACACTAGCGACTAGGAGGAGTACTTTGTTCTATTCGTTTCATTCCTCAACGTCGTTTCTCATGTAGGATTACTCCTGCTTACAGACGCCTACAGCAAGACCATATCTGTCGCTTAGCAACAAATGCATATGTTATATTCTTAAAAAAGAAAACCCACACAAAAAACACACTAAAGAGCTTATCAATACTTCCTTCAACTAATGCTTCTAATGTTTTATTTATTTTTAGATAAATTTGTATATACACCAGCCATTTATATTTTATTCAGTTGCATTCAAAAATAAATATATATTATTTATTTCTATCGTAGGAATAAACCAGGTATATTCATAATCGTATTGATCTCTTCTGCGTCACTATATATATATATATATAGCTAATTCCGTGAGAGCCGTATGACATTACAACTTTATTTGAAGTTCGTGAACCGCTGCAGTTTTTTTAAAAAGTAATTAATGGAAAAACATAACTACATGATTAAAAGTAACAAGTTTCTATTTCGGAATTAAACAAAAACAAGTACGGGAATGCTTAAAACACAAACATGAGAAAATAAGTTATTTTATGAGAATGAAGTTTAATGTATTATTTTAGTCGGTTAGTTTTATGGAGAAAAAAAACAACGTCATATGTGTTTATAGCGAAATACCAGAAATATTAAAATAGCGTTGAATTTGCTTATTTATCCAATGGCTGTTATCATATAATTTCTGTGAACACTAGTAATACATTTTAATTCCTGTTCAAGATTATTCAGTATTAAATTATGAACGCTGCAATGATATTTTCTTCTCTTTTTCTCGTTTGCTTGAACAATTTTAGGGCTGTAGAATATATTTTTATCGAAATTAATTGGATTAACAAAGAGAATCAAAGGTTGGTAGATTTATGTAACTTATAACAGTCATTTAAATGCCATGTTAAGGTTCGTGTGCACGTTTATTGAAGGTGTTTAGTTGTCAAAGTGAACCTATAGAATCCTTCAAGAAAACTATCACTTCTAAAACACTCACAGGTGCTATGTTTCTAAATACAAAACTAATGTATAAGTTAGACAAGAAACTTTTCTTTTTAAGAAATACTAGAAAGGTATAATTATCATCCATATTATTTATATCCTACCATGTGATTCTATTCTTACAGGCGTTGTGCTACAGAACAGCTGCTTTGAGATTAATAATCATTGTGTTTCTGGTTGAAATGATTTTGCATCAATATCATCTTGCAATCTTCTGAAAGAAAGGCATAAAGTAACCTAACTAGCCTCTTAGGATAACGTTGGTTTTGTTGCAAAGGAAATTCTTTGTAAATTCTATCAAGACTAAAGCGTCTCGCACGAGTGCAAATTTTTGATATTTTATCAACAAAGAAATAAAGATATCTCTAGTTTATAACCGATGTGCGAAACTAAGAAATATGAAAAAATATACCCTCTTAATAAACGAGTACTTGATAAGTTATAAGAGAGACGATAAATTATATTATTCTATCAGAGAAGATCAGCCAAAGAAAAGAATTGATTTGTATGGGTATTTCTTTAACAGAATTTATTTGTGTGAGTCTTTAACAGAAATAATTGTCTTGTTAACTATATTTTACACTTTTTACTAGTAAAAAATATTGTTTTATGGGATATAAATGGAAAAGTATATGACACTATAAAGGCAGTTTAACACTGATTTTTTCTTTTTTTTTGCACTTGTTTCTTTCAAGGCACAATATTTAAGTTTTTTCTTTATAAACAGGAGAGAATTGTTTTTTACTAAAAAAGATACTAACTAAAGAATTACTTCGAAAATAAGTTTAACTGGATTTTTATATTTGTGTGCTTAACATTTTAAATATCTAAATGAACAAGTAGTTAGCCATAACATTTCATTAAATCAACTGAAGAACAACTGATAAATAAAGGAATATAACAACTAAACAATATACAGGCAAACAAGAATAAAATGCTATATAATTTGAATCTTCATCTTTCAAAAATCGTTCATCATCTTTAGATATTACTTCTTCTGTATAATCTTTGTTTGTTTCGGATATTTATGCAAAGAAAAACAAGGGTTATCTGTGCTGTCCGTCCTTAACTTTCAAATTATAGATTGGAGGGAATGAAGCAAATCACCAATTAAAGACCCACACAAAGAATTTCTGTTAAAGACCCTCACAAATCATTTCTGTTAAATACCAACACAAATCAATTCTGATAAAGACCCTCACAAATCAAGAACGTTGCAACTGTAGGTTTATGGCAAACTGCTTTTTGTTATATTGACGTCAATCTCCAAAGCTAGTAGACGATGTTATATCACAGAATCACGATATATATATATAGTAGAACCCACGTAAGCACACCAGGGGGATCCGGCTGGGAAGCATATTTGCTCCAGCTAGTAGCTTCGTACAAAAAAAAATCATTGTAAAGCTTGATTTTTTGTGTTTCAGAGTTAAACACTTGGAGGAAACAACCTTCAAACTTTCAAATGTCCGGAAGGGAAGACTGTTCAACAGGGTATGTACTTAGCTATTGAAAAACTAAAGATGAAAAATCATATTGGTTAGAAAAATAAAATGCAGTAAAATGGCTAGGAACATGGTAATATATTCTATTGTGTTTTATGTAATTATTACTTGTAATATATTATCTATAATCTACTTTAATCCAAGCTGTCTCAATTTCTAAATTTTTATCGCTACCGAATAATTTTTTTTCTCAAATTCTATTTTGTATATATATATATATATTGTTTATCTACTACCATCTTCTTCTAACTTTCCTTCCAACAAATTAATTGTCCTTATTCTCTTTTCTCATGATATTGTCTTTCAGTGTTATTATGTTGAGAGACTTCTTTAGATCAGCTTGTTTACTTCTGTGGTGCTTCACAGTGCTCTTGATCATGTTTTCTTTTTATTCAATGATCTTGAAATGTTATTGGTCCATTACTGCTTTATTCTCCTATACTTTTATTCGTTCGTTATAGTTTTTTGACTATTTCTTTTTCCTAGGTGTCGTGTTTTGTATTGACTCTGATACCATTTTTTATATTTAGTATTTAACTTTAAGTGTTTTGTCTATATATTTATACACACACACACACATATAAATATATATATGACTATATTTCTTATTCTTATATTTGCTATAACATTTTAAAATGTATTAAAACTCTCTTTAGCTCCAGTATACAAAATGAGACTGAAGTTAATTTTGTTTAAATGAATAACGAGTTTTGTAATTCATACACTTGACAGCAAATTCATTTGTAGTAAATGGTTGTAATATTTGGCTCTGTGGGTGAAGGTGTCTGTACTGTGTGTACCTGAAGACGTAATATTTATCATATAGATGAATTGGCCTGCAGTTTGTGGCATAAATGAATGTGCTGCCTCAATATATATATATATCTGAATGTGCTTATTCATTGTAAAATCAGTAGCCATATTACTTGACTGACTGAAATTGGTGAATGCCTACTTATTATGGTACTTGTAAACTTACTACCTAACTGAATAAAATAGCACATCAATATATTGTAGTAACTGATAACAGTTTAAATAAAAGTCTTGATTATAATTCATTACTTGTGGATGTATTACAAGAAGGTATTGGCAGATTACTGTGTATATAATAGGGTGATGATTAGACACACTGCTTAAAAATATTTAGGAATCTATCGTCATATTGTGACAACTAAGATGGCAATAGATAGTATTTTACTAAAGATGAAATTATCGACTGATTATTTAAATGCTGCTGTAGATAGTATTATTAGTGAGTGCAATTTTCGCGACAATATGAGCTTTGTTTTATTGTGTTTATGTACATAACCCTCAAACAGATAGATAAATGCTGCTGTAGATTGTATTATGAAAGCATGTACTTCTTTTCACAACTATATGGATAATACAATCTTTGTTTTGTTGTGCTTATGCACATAACCCTCAACTAAATAGATAGATAATACTGTAGATGGTATTATAAGCACATGTACTTTCTGAAAGAACTCCTAATTATAGCTGAATATCTGTGGAAGTAGTCCTTTAAAGTACGGATGAATATAGCTATATGGGTAGTCCACTTCAATATATAGATGAATGTTTCTGTATATCGTAGTGGGTGTGATCTTTACACTTGAATTTAGTAATGCTACTGTACTAATGGACGTATTACTGGACTGTACAACTAGGCTTCACTCTATCTTTATGTGCATGTTTATATATGTATATATATTATCAGCCTACATATTACGATTTTAGAGATGTGCTTATTTGTATATATGTGTGTGAGAATAAATATATATATATATATATATAAGTAAATATATATAATAGTATAAATTACATCAATCGTATATAGGCAATCAAATCAGCGCAATATAACAATGATGGAAATTAGTATATAAACCGAAACCGAGAAGTTTATTATTAAATACTAAAAAAAATCAGAAAAACTAAAAAAAAAAATAGTTGATAGTGACAAGGACTGGCAATAGACAATTTTCTTTTTTAGGTTAGAATTTCATAATAGATATCTGAGTTTTGGTTTATATACGTATATATGTCAGTAGTAGACGTACTACTCGACTGTATAGATTTGTCTATACATTTGTAACTTTTTTTACAAGCAATCGATCATTTAGTGAATGCTCTCTGGAAAGAACCTACTCTGGTTGAACGCTAATAAAAGACGCGGATGTCAAGTAAGCTTATGGTGGCGTGAAGGGAAAATGCATAGTGAAAATGAGTTTTGGTGTATTCTCTTTAACAGAGATAAAGATTACATAATATAGATAGTCTGTACTTAAATAATTAGATAATATTTTACAAACTATTGATTCTTTCTTATAAACGAATATTTTTTCCTAAAGTAAGAATAGAAAAAATAATAATAAAATAACCACTAGAACCAAGTCAAATAAACAGAAAAATATGTGTGTTATCTTTACCATAAACAGTTGAGAAAATGCCTTTTCGATATCAAGTTTTCCTATTTTTGACTGATTACACTTATATATACTTTAATGGCAGCGAATGACATAATTAGCCAATCGTATCTTCTATATATTATTGTTAACCTAGAAGTGGTTTTATAGTTTCTCTATACGTAATATTTCTGTTTACAGAAATATTATATGAACACTTTTCTATGTTTGTTTATTCAAAATTTTCGAAAAACAACCACGTATGTTTTAATATACACACTCCTTATAATAATTACGGGATATTCAGAGCTTTCTATAATCTAGCTATTACAAAGCGCAACTATTTTTATTATACAATGTCACTGGTTTCCCTAGGTTTTTCTTTGTATGCAAAACAAGTGTCAGGCGACCAATGTGGTTTAATACGCAAATACCTACCAAAGGAGTTCAGGTCCACACATATTCATTTGGCACCACAAACCTTACAATCCAATAATTTTGGTAATAAGGCGTAGAGCTATTTCACAAGCTGCCAGGGTAATACGGCTCACTCGTTCATCATAGCTGCTTCCACTTCGTTAACATTTTTTGGAGGTGAATCACGTGCTACTACGCATCTTCTAAAGCATCTCATAGATATTCAATGAGGTTTCATTTCGGCCGGTCCATTCACTCGATACCTTCTTCTAGGATGTTGCTAATACTAGAGCACGGTAGTGTGTTGTGTCATCACTCATTCGAATGGTGTAGCTCATACAGATCTGTGTGAACACCAACAATGATCTCTACCTCAACCAGTCACATCTTGTATTCCTTTCATGAGAGAGACGCTGTTTCGAATCCCCGTTCCACCAAACAAGCTCGCCCTTTCAGCCGTGGGGGCGTTATAATGTGACGGCCAATACCACTATTCGTTGGTAAAAGAGTAGCCCAAGAGTTGGCGGTGGGTGGTGTTAAATTAGGGACGGCTAGCGCAAATAGCCCTCGTGTAGCTTTGTGCGAAATTCAAAACAAATCAAACCAATCCTTTCATGAAATTGGAGTTGAAACTGTCCCGGGCACTTTTCAAACATGCTCACTTCTCGCATGTTTCTGTAATGTGAAGGAGGCTTTACCTGTGAAAAAGACATTCGCCCACGTCATTTGAACAGTCTACATATTCTTGACACTACTGAAGACGAAATGCTTTGTGACAACGAATCAGGGGAACTAAGCTATTGGTCAGCTGGTGAACTGGTCAGCTTATGAAACCTGATTCTAACAATTTACACGTTGACTTGTAGAATAGTTGCTGGTCTAGCTAGTTGATCCAGTTGGGAAGCTGATGGTTACCGGACGCTTCAAGCCCATATTGTCATCGGTTGTTGAAACTGGTCTATCCTTTCCAGAACGTCAGCCAACTATGCTGATGGTTTAAAAGCGAGTCCATATTATGCTAACCACACTTGGGAGACTTTCAGATATTCTGCTGTGACTCGACATCCTGGAAACAACCGATTGCTTTTGCTTGGATAGTGGCATGTTTTATTATCAGCATAGATCTTTTTACACATTTTGCGTTTGTGTAAAACTGCTAAATGAGAACAAACTCTATTTACTTCACTCTTATATATATAACTTGAAAACTGTATGTTAAGTCATATGACCGGCCACATGGCATTCGTTCTGTATGAAAGGAACTTAAGGATGCCATTGGCACTATTCAATAACAGTAGTTGTCCATTAACTAGAATATAGAAAGACTTGTTTATTACTCCATTCTTCAGAACAGTGTATATTACTGATAACAGAAAAGCACGTTGGAAAGCTTACGTTGATAAATCACATCTCTTAAGTCCTAATAGCGTGAGCCCTATGCCAGCGTGCTTGTGTTATGCACCCTTTTATACCCGTGGTTTATATAATCCATTAAATATGATGGCGTACGGTTTTTACCGTGATACAAAAAAATACTTTAACGTTTAATAAACATAGCACATCAATATTTTTCTTAGGTGTCATTCTTTTACATTTGTTACGTTTATACTTAGCACATTTGAGTTGTAATTTTAAAGATAATAAATATAACAGGATTTTTAAAATAAAGATATACCCTTTAGCGTATAAGGAAACATATGCCAATATTGATATTATGCAAACATTTATATTTTAAACATTACATAAAGTAGAAAATCTATATCGTCCAACATATCATAGATAATCTTAGATAAGTAAGACTAGAACTAATATCAAATGTGCAACATATAAAATTTTCTACATTACTATGTTAATTGTAAGATTACAGGTTTTAAGTTAACTACTTATTTATTAATTTATCTGAGAAAAAGTAAAATTTATGCAAAGATAATACGTTCAGAAATTAAGTTGCACTATTTTATTAGTTAGTTAGTGTTTCTGTTAGTGGAAATGCTATCTTTGTTATAAAGTCTGACGGATACTTGTTCTGCAAACATTGATTAATAATTTTTACCATTACTGGTAAGGAGACGTTCATTCTCACCAAGTAGGAAGTTTTCTGGATATACTTATACATAATATAAATACTTTAATGGGTGATTTTTTGTAACTTAAGATTTTCCTAAATACAACGTTAACTTTATAAGCATAATTGACTATGACAAATTGTTTGTTTGTTTGAAGTTAAGCACACAGCTACACCATGGGCTATCTGTGCTCTGCCCACCACGGGTATCGAAACCCAGTTTCTAGCGTTGTAAGTCCGCAGACATTCCGCTGTGAGACTGGGGGGCAAATGTTAATGAACCCGCAATCTTCAAATCTTAAATGTGTTGTCTGACTTTTAGAGATATCACATTTTTTCTAGGGCTTATCCTAACAAAAATGTTTTAAGTTAGTTACATGATATGATGAAAATCTTACTTTTAGTATCGGTAATTGGTCACATGCTTCCGTTATTATTATTCAAGTTATCAATACTATCATCACATTTGGATATTTCTAATATTTCATTTACATAGTAACTGATACACCGTCAAATGAAATATCAGTCTATTTAAATTCCAAAAGTGGGCTTTCAAATAAATTTGGCTGCCCTTTGCCTCTGATCCTGGATATATAAACAATTCAGTCATGAGGCATAATTATTATTATATTTTTTTGTAATTGGTGTAACATTTAGAAAATAAGTTCAAGACCATGTTTTAATATGGAGACAGATGTTTTGATAACAAAGTCAAGTTTATTACGTAACCTATCTCTTTCATATTACCACATTGCTGACAATACTTTTACTCATGCAAGTTTTCACTAATAAGATCTCTCATATAAAAGTCAGTAGTATTCATATCATGGAATACTACAACAGAACCAAACATTAGGGCCTTTTCAACGTTTTCTTTAAGCTCCCAGAGACGAGTGTATTAGGAATAATTATATGAAAAAGTGAACTTCAGACTAATACTGATCAGATTATTCAATAGTTGCCACAATATAAATGTTGTCTTTGTTTAGAAACTAGTTAAATAAGGCTAGACAATAAGGGAAAAAGTAATACTTGTTATTGTAAAAAAAAAAAAATCTAAGTTAGATCTAACTGGGTAAATGTTTACCCATAGACAGCTATTCCTTAAAAATACCGTGACCATTAAGCCTAAAATAATTGCATCGATTTTTAGCTAATTATACTTATTACATTTAATGAAAGCAGTTCCCGCAGTTAAATATTTGCGTATCGATGTAGAAACAAACACAAACGTAAAAATAAATGTATATTTGACTATGTAAAATGCCGATTTTCAGTTACTTATCGACTATGAAGGTTCGTAAGACTAATGAAAGGGACGAATTGAGCATAATATTCGTGATAATATTACGTGAGACTGTAGATAAAATCTCCATATTATTTGTAACTTAAACAATAAAAATAACCTTTGAAGTCTAACTTGGTTTTTATCACGTATATTTTAAGCTTGTTGATTTCATTGTTTCTTTGTTTACACCATTAAGCACAGTAACATTAAACGAATAAAATGAATAAACGTTTACAATTTTAAACGGGTTCATTTAACACAATTTATCAATTATCAGTGAGAAATATAAATAAAAATTATAATTAAAGGTAATTATTACAAAGTAGCAATTTATTATTAGCTGAATAATAAAACAAATGCAATTAGGTTAGACTAGTTCGCGATAGATCAACGTTAAATCAAGGTGCTTCGTAAACGGTAAACTAGTTGTCTGGCATCAGAACATACACTGTTGTAAGTTTGAAGACTTATAACACTAAAAATCGGGTTTCGGAACTCGCGTTGGACACAACACAGATAGCTCTTGCATAGCTTTGTGCTTGAGTGAAATACATTCGGTTAACAACAAACAAATATGATTTACATTTCATACTACTCAACAAACTGAAATTTATATACTTATGTATGTACACTCATATATTTATGTATATACTTATGTATGTACACTCATATATTTATATACTTATGTATGTACACTCATATATTTATGTATATACTTATGTATGTACACTCATATATTTATGTATATACTTATGTATGTACACTCATATATTTATATACTTATGTATGTACACTCATATATTTATATACTTATGTATGTACATTCATATATTTATGCGTTTATTGTTCAAACAGTTCGTGTATACATTTATTGAAGTAAACCTCCATTACTAATCAGCTTAGTGCTAGCCTACCGAGTTGAAATCGATCAACTGTTGGCTTAATACCAAACACACAAATTCTGCATACAAAGAAAATGAAATACAACTACGCACACACACATATGTATATTAAAATAACCTTTACATCAAATTAGTCTTTACTACCTCAGGTATAGAGAGTTAAACATTTTATTATGACCTATTACTATTATGTACTGTTATGTATTGTCCAAGTTTTTTTAATTTATCATAAATATTAATACATCATCGGAGCTACATATAAGTTATAACAGACATAAATAGTAATAATAAAAAAGCGAAACTTAGAGCTCAGGTTCAAGATACTGACCACCAGAAACCACCTCATCATATTTTCTGTCAAATTTGAATGCTTGTAAGAGGTTTTGAATATACATAGATACATTGTGTAGCTAAAATAAACAAACAAAATCTCCAGAACTAGTTTTATAGCCCTGTGATTACCAGATTAGATGAGTGTAAATAAATCCATATTTCCTACCCATCTTTTATCTATTTAGCGAGGTAGAGCTTAATGTTAATAGATCCTTCTCTCCCAGCATATTATTCATAATATGGATATCTTAAAGTTATTAGTTTCCTTATTGTGGCTACATTGTTAATTAAAAGGTATCTAAAATTCAAACATAATAGAATTAGGCCTGAACAGAAAATATAAGGTATTGATGGACGAGACTTATCGAAATATTAAACACTGAGATATTATGTTCATGAAGTAGGTGAAGAACACCTTAGCGTAGCCTACTATGTTGCTATGTCTAAATTACCATTGTTTGCAAGAATGGTTTCTTGATTAGTGTCTGTACAAGAATCCTCGTTATTATGCGTAGAATAAAATAAATAATATTTTAGGATACTCTTATTGTGCGAAACACAAAGCTAATATTACATTTTTAATAATTCCTAATCTTGGAAATAAAGATGAAATCGAGTGTCATAATGTCAAATGACGGGAAGAATTACACGTCTAATATCAATAGAAAACTAAACGCATATGTGGCAACTAAGTAGTGCGAAACGAGGAATTATTTAAACAAATGAGAGAAAATTGAAAGGTTTGGTTTTATAATAAACTTTGTATGGGATAATTCGACATTTTAACATTGATTTATGGCTCTTACGTTGATTGCCATGTCCTGTAAAACAATCGGGCATGTTATGTGATTTTTAGTGGCGACTTTCACTCTGTAAATGCTTCCTTTTTGGCAATATCTGTTTTAAACGTTTGGTTGTAAGAGAAGATTTTCGTGGAATGAAATCTATGGCTAGACTAGATATGTCATTGAGACTGTTCAAGTATTAAGTGTTTTAACATACGAGTATATTGAAGTTTATTAATGAAATTACTAAAACTTTATATTAACAAACAAGTCCGCTGCGTTTTCCCCATTATAAAAATATTGGATTATTATCACTATTTAAACAATTAGCGAAATACATTCTCCCAGTCGTTTATTGATTTCTTATTGATTAATCAATACATCAGACAACCTCAATAGATCCTTCTTCAAAACAGAAACTATACACGATAACGCGACCAATGAATAATTACATAGTATCTCTCAGATGGTTAAATACAACCACAGACTATGGTGTTCAGGGATGAGTGTAAGAGCCTTTGAATCCTTTTAGCTCTTTAATTTGCCTAACTTCAGATATCTGATTGCAGTTTAACTAGGAACTTTAGTAGTCTATATTTGTTCAACTTGAAGTAGATATGTCGAAAAGCATTTAATAATCTAGAAGCTGGAAATAAACACGTTTCCGAATGTAACGCGTTTTCCTCCTAGCGATTTTCTTTGATAAAACTGTTACAGTTCACAAAACATAAATATTGATTCACAAAAATAATTAACATTTATTGTTAATTTGAGTTCTCCATAGAGTAATATTTTCTATTAGGGATTATAAACTGTGGTAAACTTTCAAATTACGAGATACTGTTTATTATTTTCTTGTTTTTTACATCAAGCTTAATTATTGCACACAAAAACTCTCATGTTATAAGTATCATTATTATGTGCAAAATATTGTATATTTTCTAAATACATTAGGAATATCTGGCATTAGTTTGTTTAATACTTTGCAACTGTAGTTGTGTAGTTCTAATATATAAAAACTACTATTAAGAACATCACTATGTTTATCCAGTGTAATAATAATAATAATGGATGTGTTTTATTCAAATCTCTTTACATTGAAAACAACATTGATAGAAAAGGGCTAATCTTATTTTCAAAAAACATACATCTATATATACAGAAAATTATAAATATTTTAATGTTTGCAAAAGAGATGAACTTAATTCTTGAAACACAGAAAGCAATAATTATTTACATTTTTGTGTAATCTGTTTGTGTAGGCTAAATCTACAATATTCTATGTTTGCTAACTAAGCTATTGCATGTATATTGTTGGTTTAATTAAAAGGATTACCTTATCAAAAGAAATCTATAGTGAGCATACTACCTCTGCATAAATTACAAGCTATGTAAAAGTACTATATTATACCGCCATCTTTTAAAAATAACATAATAACAATTTTTCTTCTCCACTCAGCTATCCGGTAATTAGCATTGTTCTTCCGTATTTAATGATGTATTATAATTCAATTATAATATTTCACAAAAAGTTTTTGCTGCAAGAGTTGCTAGTAAATCATTTGCATAGATATTGCGAATAAGTGTATTTCTGATGGGATGAGTCAGAACAGAAAACCTAATAAAAGATCTCAGAGAGAAGAAGCGTATCATAAATGTGTTAACGTCCTACGCGCGCACACACATACAAAAAATGCACAAAATTTTCATTCGATCTTTTTTTTATTGAAACAGAAACTTTATATTAATGCGAAATTAAACTTGTTCTAACACTTTAAGCTATGGTTTCGTCTTCCTATAACACTATCTGACAGATAACTCGGTTTACAATCTTTTTCATAGTCTTCTGGTTTTGGTTTCCGTCTGTTGATATTCACATTCTTTGAGACGTTTTCTAACCTGAAGCTTGCTACATTTTATTTATCAGCATGATTATAACTGATTTATTAGTTACTTTTTAAATTCTCAAATACTGTATGTTCATAAAAGTCATTATTTAATCTTCCACAAAAAACCACATAACCTTAAAGATCAAAACATTGACTATTCTTATATAATGCATCCAAAAGCTGTCTATATGAGGGCTATCTGCGCTAGCCGTCCCTAATTTAGCAGTGATAGACTAGAGGGAAGGCAACTAGTCAACACCACCTACCGCCAACTCTTGGGCTACTCTTTTACCAACGAATAATGGGATTGAACGTCACATTAAAACACCTCCACGGCTGAAATGGCAAGAATGTTTAGAGACAGAAATTCAAAATCCCGACCCTCATATTGCTAGCCGAGCGCCTTAACCGCCAAGCCACCATCCAAAAGAAATGTCCATCAGCAGAGAAAAACTTGCACTGACAAGTGAGTTTCTGCCAATATTGGCGAAGAACTAGCAGCTATATAATTTCTGATGATCATACTTCTCGGTAGCTCAACAGTAACCTTGAGGAATTATAACACTAAATATATGGGTTTGGTAGCAGCGGAAGGCACAGCGCAGATAGCCCATTGTTTAGCTTTGCGCTTATGAACAAACAAATAGAAAAACAACTGAAGAGCGATCAACTATTTTTTTGATTAAATTTAAACAAAGGCTATTAAGCGTTAACATACAGCGTTGTATTCGAAAACTATTGAGCTTATTTATAAGTGAGTTGTAAGTCACCCGCAATTTACATGAGACAAATCATTTCAAAACGGGCTGGAAGTGGTTATCTTACCGGAGTGTGAATACGAGGGTCCATGTTTCGCGTCGCAAAATCGAGCTCCGTACTTCGAAATCATGGGTGCTTTATAAGAATTGTGGTCAAGGATAACAATGGTATAACTCCGTATTCAAAGGGCAAACACAGTGAAGATGGCCTACTGTGTAACTTTGCGCTGACCAAAAACGACGTAACCTTGTACAGCGTAATGCAAATATCCGAAACACACTTATTGTTTCAGAAAACGATATTACATGTGAAAAATATGATGAGATATTTAATAAGTAATATTAGATATAGAATTAGCTATCATTGTATATTAATTTCACAAACAAAGAACTAATTCCAGTCTAGAGAGCAACTCTAACATCAATAGATTGTGAGCAATAATAAATTAAGTAAAGTTCCACATCAAAATCATGCAACCATGTGTTACGTATAGTTTCAAATAGGATATGATATCTTAAATCACCACATGTAAGCTAGTTTTTATATTCTTACAATTGTAATACTTATTTCTATCTTAACTAATATCACCTAAGCTATATTTACTAAACATACATGCTAGAAATATTCGATATTGACTTCCAAATGCAGAGAACTAGGACTAGGGGGCAGTAACCAGAAAAGTTACCTTTTATAACTCCAGAAAAAAAAAGTATCTTGGCAATCTGTTTATTTTCCTTTAATAAAGAATAGAAACTAAAGTTACAATGCAACTGAATGATGTATCTCAGTTTAAATTATCAGTTTCTTGTGAGTAAATAGTATTTAATTGAAGATATTTTTTTAAGCATTTCATTTTACTAAGCACGAGGTTACTGACATTTTTATAATCAATTATTGTAAATACAGATAATGAGTAGTTTTCTGCTTGGATAAAGGTATATTCCTTCGTTTTAATAATTACATTCTTGTATATGTATTTTGAATTTATGGCAAAGTTACTAAGGCTATCTGCCACCGTTTCTAGTTTTGAACTACCGACCAGAGGAAAGACAGCTAGTCAGCAGCATTGTACCACCCACCTTACCCTCTAGTCTAGGGGTTGATTATCATTCTAATAATGCACCCACAGCTTAAATACGGGGACTATTTTGCGGTATCACACGGATTCAAACACGGCTCATTGACTCCGAAATCCAAAGATATACCACAGAACCAACTCTCACCCTTTTGTATTACAGTGCTGACTCTTGTGAATCTGAACTACATGAAAAACAGACTTGGATTTTTGTAGAAACCTGTCTGACCTAATGTCATTCAACTACTACAGTGAAATATTTTAGTTTCTGGCCTTTCAGAAGACGACCACTGAAACAAGGTAAAGTGAACGCTAATTTATCCATTACTTCTTAGAGAAAACAAAGCAAAACAAAATGAAGAAAACTTTTTTGTTTTCGTAGCTCCCCCTTTCATCCCCATAGCAACAGCTAATGCAATCAGCCCAGTTCCATTTATCAAATGTATTTGAAAATATAAAGCCAAAAAAATGTTACTTATTGATTACACATAAAACACAGAATGGAAAAAAAATCATGTTTAACAGAATGTTTTTACATTCTATCTTACAGTGTATTTTATATTTAAAATCAGCCTCATAATGTTTTTTTTTCTGGAAATAATGCGATAAAATCACAAGAAAAAATGCTTTATTTATTAAATAATACTTTTGATTCACATCATCGGTTATGGACTGATTTCGAAAATAAATCAAGGTGTATATATTTTTTAAAACATCAGTTGATATTAAATGTAAAAAGACATGATAACATACTTTGTTGTTTTGTGAGATGGTTTATTATCAAGTCTTGGTTTACTGGCTCCAAACTTCACTTTTTGCGTATATATATATATATATACTTGTCTGCTGAAAATTAGATAATAATAAGATTGTACGTTATTATAGAACGTATTCATTTTCTTCGCCTTTTTGGTTAACATGGATATTTATAAGTAATAAATAATAATATAGTTTGAAGTTTAGTCTTTGAACAAATTATCTTTGAATATAGTCTTTCAAGTTTTATATCTATAATGCTAGTGATGGGGAATATTATGGTTTAAGTCTTAGAAAGATAGCACATAATACAGTTCATATGTCGAAAAAGTGTGTTCTAGACCAGTGGTTCCCAGACTTTTGGTAATCACAGACTAGTAAAATTTGAAAAACCTTTTCGGGGACCTTCATTCCAATTAAAATATCTGTTAATTACATAGGTAAAATAGTACGATATTAAAAAAATATATATTTCGAAAAAAAAGAAAACGTAGACTTAGGCAATTTTTAATCATCAAATATTGAAAGAAACGTTAGTAAGTGTCAGTGTTTTCAACAACCAATACACGTTGCGGACCGGTACTCGTCTGCCGACCGGCGTTTGAGAAATACTTTAGTCAGTTTAGAGAAGTAACGGGCCCGGCATGGCCAGGTGGTTAGGACGCTCAACTCGCAATCCCCGTCACACCAAACATGCTCGCCCTTTCAGCCATGGGGGCGTTATAACGTGATGGTTAATCTCACTATTCCTTGGTAAAAGAGTAGCCCAATAGTTGGCGGTGGGTGGTGATGACTAGCTGCCTTTTCTCTAGTCGTACACTGCTAAATTAGGGACGGCTTCTTTCTAGTCTGGAACTTTCTTGGTGTCTTATCTGAGCGAGTTAATTACGAGTTGATGTAGGTACGATTCGCTTAACGGAAAGTTAGCTAGCTTTGTCCTTCGTTATTTACCAATCACACACGCTGAGCTCTCCACGATGAATTTATATAATGTTTTCATAAAAATACTAATGTCCCATGAGAATCCACTGAAGTTAAATGATTTGTAATGTTCAAACTTTGTAAAGATTCTTGGTCAAATATCTGAACAATCACAGTTATAGTTTCCAAAGTTTATAGCACACTGACTATAGCGGATTAATAACAGATACTATCTTTTTGGGGCGACGCGTTGTTTATATTTATAAGTGTGTGGAGGCGTTCTAGAAATTTCAGTTTTACGTAATAATACTAAGCGAAATTTAAGCGATTACGTACATCCATATATTGTTGATTCTTACTCTCGAGAATCTTCTACAATTTTGGAGAATAGGCGGGAGGTTCACAATACATATTTAACAGTATAAGCTATGTATATTTCTAAATATAAATTTAATATAAACAAACGTCGATATTAAAATAAGTATATAATAACAAATTCGTTACACTTTGTAAAATCAACTATGTCAAACCATTAAATTTAATAAACATATATGTTATATTCTTTAAATAAAATATTTTAGGCCAGACTTAATGAGTGGCTACGATTCGAAGTGAACAAACTCATTCAGCCACATTAGTTGGCGTCAACGTATTATTTGCTAATCGCTATATCTAGCTGCGTTTATAACCAATAAAACACCCCTAGATGCTGAAATGTATGCTAAGTACGAATAATTACACTTTAAGTAAAAAGCTTTAGCATAGGAGAAGGAAACAAATTATTATATATCTAAAAACTTGTAGAAAAACACTTTTCTTGACTCTATGTTGTTTTTTTAGCCGCGGCATAGTAGCTCATAGCACGGCTCTGAGTTTCTTTTTTTTTTTTTCAAGTACAAACCTTTAGCTCATAGATCCGTCACCGCTTGATCGATTTGGGATCTAATTTCAGTTTTCGATTCAGGAGGTCAAACTCTTTCGATTGATATATTTGACTATGCCCAAGGTCTTATAGATTAATTTACTCTAATCCCGCCTAAAATAATTTCAATTTGAGGGTGGGTTGGTAAAGATCCTGATGAGTAATAAAATTGAATCTGGTGTAAGCGACTAAAGTAGATATGATATTGAGGATTTGTTTGTTTGTAATTAAGCACAAAGCTACACAATGGGCTATATATGCTCTGCCCACCACGGGTATCGAAACCCAGATTCTAACGTTGTAGGTCCGCAGACATTCCGCTGTGCCACCGGGGGGGGGGCGATATTGAGGATGTCTACGTTTCAGCCAGTGAACCAATTTTCAATAACGTACTTTTACTTAGATTGTTATTGGACTTATCTATCTCGTTGTTTAATTGTATTTATTGTCTTTACTTGTTTTTTGTTCATTTTATATTATTACTTTCATCAGATTTGAAAACTACAACAGCAAACAAAAACTATCCTCAATATAATATAAATAATTCTTAGAAATGAAATTCGCGTATTTTCTGTTTAAATTAATGAACATTCTTATTCTGTTTTTAAACTTGCCACACGAACAAGCCCAGCATTTTGATGTGGATCCAAAAATACACGTCATTCCGGAGAGTTTGGGGTTGTTTTGATTAGACAAAAATAAGACGTTTGGCACTGTTTTCGTGGTTTAGGTCATTGGACCGGACCTGTCACCCTATCCGAGACCATGGGAGCCCACATGGAGAAGTTCACTTGTAAATGCAAAGTAAAACGATGTAGCAATGAAACATGCTTGAAATGTTCTTGATGTGGTTGTGAATGTGATGGTTTAAGTGTAGCGATTAAGCTAAACCGTGAGTCCAGGACCAGGACTGACCGAAATTAGCTCGGTCAGCTCGAAATTAAAAGCAACTATGTCACAACCCATTGCGTTCATAAGGTATTGTTCAAGTGAACAAACAATCCTCAGAAAAATTTGTTTTGAATTTCGCGCAAAGCTACAAAAGAGCTATCTGCGCTAGCCGTCCCTAATTTAGCAGTGTAAGACTAGAAGGAAGGCAGCTAGTCATCACCACCCACCGCCAACTCTTGGGCTACTCTTTTACCAACGAATAGTGGGATTGACCGTCACATTATAACGCCTCCACGGCTTTAAGGGCGAGCATGTTTGGTGGGACGGGGATTAGAACTCGCGACCCTCAGATTTCGAGTCGAGTGCCCTAACCACCTGGCCATGCCGTGCACCTCAGAAAGGACTTAGACATAATTATCCAACTATAAGTCTATCCCTGTCGGTATTTCACTGTTGAAATATATATCTAAAGTTCAACAGCTTGCATCAGGTGGTAAAACGCTACTGTATTAGCATATTTAATCATTTTTATAAAGTGCAATTGACCTTCGTTAGTGCTGATCTGGTATATATATATATATATATTATTTATGTTTATGGTCACAAATAAGTGGTAATAAACATATTTACACACTTCAGGAGATGAGTAATAATTACAAACCAATGTAATTGTGACTACAATTATAATAAAAGTTTAAAATGGACAGTTTCTTCTGTTTCTTTCTAGGTATATGTAACCTAACCAAAATTACGTATACTAGCTTGAGTAGCAGTGGTCATATCAGATAAACTAACTAAAACTGATAGCTTTGTGTTATCACACTTTGTAAAAATGTGCAACAGCTTTAAGTAAATCGACTTATCTCATAATAAAACATTTTATGTTATCATTTAAAGTATTTACTGTGTGTGTTTATGTCATACTAGGAAAAGTGATAGTTTCAGATAGCAACACTCAATTTTTGGTGAAAAGTTGCTGCAAACAGTTTTTTTATTTACATGATATTCGTACTTATTGTAATAAAAATAGGTATAAGAAATTCATAATTGAACACAACTAATTGAAATATCAATATGTAATAGTTTTTCTCTAGTCTTTAATCATACGGCTATATCAATCGGTCGTGGATATCATACGGCTATATCAGTCGGTCGTGGGTATCATACGGCTATATCAATCGGTCGTGGATATCATACGGCTATATCAATCGGTCGTGGATATCATACGGCTATATCAATCGGTCGTGGATATCATACGGCTATATCAATCGGTCGTGGATATCATACGGCTATATCAATCGGTCGTGAATATCATACGGATATATCAATCGGTCGTGGGTGCTTTCATATTTTAAGTGTATTAACCTCCATTATTTCCCTCCTTAAGTTACGGTACGTTATAAAAACAACTTAACGGCAGTTGTATCTTTTACAGTAGGTTAGTTGAAGTTTCTTTTGTAACATTACGTTCCTACTGGTGCTACACATTTTAAACTGCATAGAAATCGGGATTTTAAGACATTCATTTTATAGCTCTTACATCACAATCCTTTTTTTTCTCCAAATACGTTTTATTCAGCAGAGCAATATGGTTTTGAAAATCTTCCTTCTCATATTAAAAGCTATCGTCAGTTATACTTCACCCATTGGGTGTTGCAAAACTGGATGATCTGACACTACTTCTTATTCAGAATGCCATTAATTTCCACAATATTTCGCACCTTTACAGCATAAAAAAAAAATTCTCACTTTTTATGGTTACGTTTTACCACCAAAACCTTTTCTAATAGTCTCCAAAACACAAATCTTTGATTTGACAATACATAACACAATATCACAATTGTCTTTTTCAATTGTAGTGATCCTTTATAGGGTTCCAATGCTTGAAGATTTTCAAGCATGAAATATAAAATGTTTAGGTTGCAGCTTTTGGATTCCACTTTTATTTTTTAAATTATCTTTGAACGAGTTTCTTACTGGTTTTTATTGCACGTTTATCCTTTTTTCTCGCGTATTTGTTTTCTGTAGATGTTTTGAATAGATCTGATATTGAAATTCATTGAAATACACTAACTTTCTGTTTGGATGTTTTCATTGGACGTTCATTCCTGTTTTTGTACTTCAATAGAAGCAACATCTTTTGATATTCTTAGAATCACATTCTCCAAAGTTTCGAGAAATATTCTGCCGAGTTTTATTTACATTATATAATTTGTTCTCACTTTTCACTGATTGATTCTGAATTCCTAATTTTGTTCTTCTCGGCTTTAGATAAGTTAAAACTTATTCAAAAGATGTTAACACTTTATTAGTTATTCAGTACAATTAGCTCAATTGAAACAATATTTGATGATTTGAAATAGGTGTGAAAAATAATTTTATCATTATATGAGCAAGTGTCAGTGAAATACGACTGCTTCATTTACATTCAATGACGCCGTGTAGTTAATATGTAATTAAGTCATGATAATATACCTAAAACAAAGCGTAGATTTAACATAGTGAAAAAGGTTAATATTTTGCCAACGATTGTTCTATTTCACATAGGTTTTTATAGTAAAATTAGTCTAATTTCCTTGTTAGACTGAGACACATACCTGGTACTGCATATTTAATTGCCAACACGCAACCGGAATTATGATAGAAATTAACACATAGATTGCTGTTAATATTGAAAATAGATACGTAAAATACTGGCAGTTATTGTTTGTGCGGGAGTTAATGTGTATGAGATTATTTTTATGATGGTGGATCGTAAAAAACATAACGCATACTGGCGAAAGAACAGTTGGAGCGTTTCACACATTAATTCTTTTAAGTTGTGAAATTCTGCAATAAACTTCATTGTCATTACCTCACGGAGAACTTACTGTATATGGTGTGGTTATATGAGAATTGAAAGTCACTGTTAGGCCTGTGCAGTATGTTATCCATGAACCTGAGTTCATTGGAAGTGATGAAATGTGCAAACAGCACGTACAAAATCATAACGAATGTTCAACACACTTTTGTTTGTTGTGAAGCTCATTAGCAGCTACACCTGATGATTGTTCGCAATTTTGGAGGAATGATGACAGTTGCGTTATTATATTTTATAAAAGAAGGATAGATATAGGTATAGAGGCAAGAAAATAAGCAGTTTGGCTGTGATAGTGTTTTTACATGAAAGACTGTAAGGAGTGTGTATTGTATGAGCTAAGGTCTGCAGACTATGCATGTGGCCTATCTGTGAAGGACATCTGCAGAATTAAATACCCGTAAATATCACAATATCTTAAATAAAGACATAGCAGGGGCCATGAAATAATGTTTTGGTTAGCACGTTAGTGTTTTTTGAAAGCTGAATAATTCTCCTAACCACAAAGCACGTAAAACTTTGGCCTGGTTTCAGAGTAACAAAGTTATGTATTGGAATGGCCTGCTCAAAGCTTGGATCTTAAAATAAAGTTCAAACTTCAGCCATCTAGTTACATCAATTGCCTGTGTTTTTTCAGCAATAATAGAAACGCAAGTTGCACCAGAACCCTGTATTAGTTGAGAATAATATTAACAGCAGTTATTCAGATCTGTGCTGCTACAGCATATTTGGACAGTGTACTTTACAATTTCTTTATTTTAGTAGGAATTCTAATATTTTTGGCAGGACATTGCATTCTAATATATTTGACAGGACATTGCATTCTAATATTTTTCAGGATAGTAAACAGAAAAAGCGCATGGATAAAAATGCACCTCTACTTTCTCGAAATGATTATAACTTCTGTAAAGATTTAATTATAAATGAAACTGTTTCAAACGAAACAATTATTATCTGTTATTAAAAATATTTGAAATTATTTATACGATTCTTGATGGGGACATACGTGATTGTCTTATTATAATTCTATTTCTCTAGAATATATATATATTGTTCATGAATTAATCAACATATATGATAGTTGAATAATTATACAATTATGTATAGATGAATTTAGCACAGTATTCATACCATCAAACAGTGCTTTAAGTTTTCAATATACGTGAAAGTTTGGTTTAACTGCTGATGGCAAAATACGCGTGGACTGTATAAATGTCTTATTATATGCTCGTATTTTACTTATTAAATGTCAATGATAGTTATTATCAAATATAAATGGATCAACTGATATTAGCTTCGGTATTATAAACGCACCAAGAAAAACTGTATGACTTGATACGATTCTAAGGTGTTATATTTTTATTAATTAAGAGTGGGTCATTTTTTGTTATTACATCACTCTTCATTATTAATCTTTCTAGGACTAACGAGGATCTTTTGTAGTGTGGACTACGCTGCGTTGCGCCACCTAATGATTAATACAGCTCTAAATACAGCAAGTTAATACGAAGTCTCTCGTGAAAGAAGAATCAGATTTCTAGGTAAATTTTTAAATTTAGAGAAATAATTTAAAGTCCATGTCCTCTTTTAAGAGTGAAATTTGTAACGACCTTCTTATGCTGTCACGGTTTTTATTAAAGTATGGACACTAATTAATCACTAAAACTGCCAAGAAACAAAGCTTTTAAATTTATTGATTTCATTTTTTATAAATGAGGTTTTGAGCAGAGACGTCTCATCAGGTTGTACTCCCTTATGGAACTGGAATGTTTCTTGGCGTATTTTTACAATAAGACAAACCAAACTGCAAAAAGTTGTAGCGTAGTGTTTTATGGTTACAATAAAATATATAAACCATTAAATATCGACAACCACTTTGAATACGATGGTACTGCTGACTAACAGAACACAGCGATAAAAAACGACTTGAAAGGTTCAGATTTTTAGAAGGTTAATGTTTCTTCTTAGCCAGCAGCTTCTGTTGACTAAGGGGCTCTTTTGAAAGCTAAAGCCATTTCGAGCATTTTGTTTTGCTTACTAACTACGTGCAACATCCTTTTGAAGAAAAGTATTAGCTCAAAGTTATTTAACTTTTGTACTAGTCCATTATAAAACAATCAAATACTTACCGAAATTATTTGTAAAAGATGAGAACAAAAACATCTATGTTTTGATATATAGATTCACAAGTTTGTTTGTTTTTTAAGTTTCGCGCAAAGCTACACGAGGGCTATCTGCGCTAGCCGTCCCTAATT
>NW_013665895.1:336860-347560 GCF_000517525.1 Limulus polyphemus
GTGGATTTACAAATAGTACTTTAATCAATGCTGTAGTATTAGGAATTTTCACGAACATTGATGTTACATTTTTCTCAACATTCTTATTTTTATTTATTACTTTTTTATTGGGCCGGCATGGCCAGGTGCTTAGGGCGCCCGACTCGCAATCTGAGGGTCGAGGGTTCGAATCTCCCATCCCACCAAACGTGGTTGCCTTTTCAGCCGTGGGGGCGTTATAATGTGACGATAAATTCCACTATTCGTTGGTAAAAAAAGAGTACCCCAAGAGTTGGCGGTGGGTGGTAATGACCTGCCTTCCCTCTAGTCTTTCATTGCTAAATTAGGGAGGCTAACGCATATAGCCCTCGTCTAGCTGTACGAGAAATTCAAGTCAATCTTTTGTATTACCATCGAAACCTTTACTAGTAATTGCATATTATGAATTATTTAGTATTACTTATACATAACCCTATAGCTAAGCAGTAAACGTGAGAGCTTATAACGCTAAATTTTGTGTTTCGATTTTTGTAGTAAGTACAGCTAAGACAGCCGATTATTTAGCTTTGTGGTGGAACAAAAAAAACTTTTATTTAATAGCAAAATACGAAGTAGTCATAGTTGCTGTGTAAGATGAACTATATAAGCTTATAGCATCTTTGTAAAAATGGCTTTGAGAAACAATTCTACCAATACAGTTTTTATAAAACATTTCTTAGTTCTTCCAGTTAGATGTAAGATGGGTTATTAATTGTCTCTAAACGCTTCAAAAACTCTCTGTTTGATAAACCCTGAGTATTACAGCCGATGTCAATAGATTATAATGTCTCCGGATGACATGAAAGCATTCCATAAAATCTTAAAAACAATTTCGGTCGTCCATAACGTCTAAACAATAGTGATAGGACTATATCGTAAAGTCGACAATAATGTGACAACTCCGTTTTTTTGTTCTTGTTTGACAAAACCACCAAAAACTATGAAATTACTCATATTCTTGGGAGAACCATGGTTGATTCCTCGGTGTAGGCAACAGTTGAGTATAAAAAAAAATAAAAACATCTAATTATGGACCCAAACATTTCGTAGTACAGCACAACTCGTGAAAGAGCATTTGTTTGTTTGTTGTTTAGCGCAACGCTACACAATGGGCTATTTGTGTGTTCTGCCCACTGACGGTTCCGAGTTTTAGTGTTATAAGTCCACAGACTTACTAATGGACCACCGGAGGCGTGACAGAGCTAGAGCTAGTAGGATTTGAATATGATGTCGAAAGGTTTGAAGATATTTTTTGACACAAAATTCGGTGCAGATTTCAAAAGGCAATTTCTTACTTGCAACAGACTGGACAGTTTTTTTCCCCAAAAGATGATGAATATAGGACTCCACAGTAAATTTACAAAATTTTACAAGTATACTTCAGTTATGTACCAAACTACTGTTTGATCCATTATTTGATTTCTTTTATTATCTTACTGAAAGATTGCCTTGCGCATTATAATAAAGAAAGTCGTGCATCAACATTTATATACATCGACATTTATTGTCGGGTATTTTGACTAAATAAAAACGAATCTATTGAATTAGTCATCATGTAACCATTCCTACTCTCCAGGCCAGGTGGTTAGGGCGCTTGACTCGCAATCTGATGGTCACGAGTTCGAATATCCGTCCCACCAAACATGCTCGCTCTTTTAGCCGTGGGAGCGTTATAATGTAACGATCAATCCCACTATTCGTTGGTAAAAGAGTAGCACAAGAGTTGGCGGTGGGAGGTGATGATTAGCTGCCTTCCCTCTAGTCTTTCACTGCTAAATTAGGGGACGGCTAGCTCAGATAACCCTGATGTAGCTTTGCGCGTAATTCATAACAAACAAACCTACTCTCCTTCTTGTCACTTCGTTACGTTAACTATTTATAGATAACTTGGCCTATTACAAGCCCAATGATATGAATAGTGGCAAATAATAAAATGCTACCTTACCCTCTTCTTTTCCTTTGAGCCATTTTTGGCTTTTGATATGTTGGGGTGACAATAAAATAACGATTTGAACAAACTATGTTAAATATTCTTGTTTCGAATTACATTTTCTTTCCTTTTAGCCACTTGGTATGTGTTTTGTAAACCATGGAATATAATTAGTTCTTAGGGAGTTCACTGTGTATTGATACCTTGGGTGCTTACAACTAGAGATAGTACTGCATTTCTTATACGTTGAACAATGTACTTTTTTGGCCCTAACTGCTTTAGAAATTGACATCGCAAGTAACAGGTAAATGATGAGGACGACTTCAATTAGTCAAATTACAATTCTTCATGAGATTAGCTAAAGAGAACTTGACTAAGTAGACAAAATTTGTGCTACCTAAACTAGTCGGATGTAACCTATATTAAATATTTTACCTCTCATTGTGCCAAGAAAACGTCGTTTCTTGTGTGTGTGTGTGTAACGTCGTTTCTTGTGTGTGTGTGTGTTGTTTTTTCTTGTTTACTCTTAATATCCAATCTTACTCAATACGTAAATAGACAAATGGTTACTAACTTTATTGTGGTCATTAGTAGAAGGGCAAATATTGTTCCGTTATCTGTAGACACAAGGGTTGATGATGGTAACTTGTTAGCTTAGCCTATATTTTGCTACAACCGTTAATGAGCGAGTTCATTTAAAAAATACAGTCAAGAGACACGGGGAGGAAGGTAAATTGTAAATGAGGTATTACTTAAGATAAACAGGTCTTACAATAATACATGTTAAATGTTCCGTCATTTCTATCTATACACACATTTTTTTTTTAAGTATTCAGTTCCTTAAGTTACTTTCTGTGTTTGTTTATGCATTTCTAAGATTTTTCCAGTTTTCCAGTCATAATTACAAACACATTTCCAGAAATGTTCAGCTACAGTAGAAGACGTTGTGTTATCATGTTTTATGTCATATTGATGTTCTTTCAATCTTGTTTTAATTTCTTTCTTGTTTGTCCTATGTACATTTTACTGCAACTGCAACTGACTTGGCAAATTCCATCTATATGTATTAATTTTTTTTGGATTTTTGAGTGTTTGTAATTGGTTGACAATTTTGTTTTGAAAAACGAATGCTACTTTATAATCCTTTAATCGGAATGCTTTAGTAAAGTTTTCCGAAATCACAAGAAAAAATATTATATTACGAACTTATTTTGTGGTGCTTTTAATGTTCATTTTTTTACTCTTAATATAGTAGAACAATGTTCCTGAAAATAAATTAGGATTAGATATAAAATGTTAATAAGTGTATTATTATCAGGACATATGTACTCTAGATAATCAGCACGTTCAGTCAAAATTTAAGGGTGGGAAGGTTAATATTTTTTCTAAATTCACTTTAGTATACGAAATATGTTCTAAAAGAACTGTAATTTATATATCCTAAAATATTATAAACGCGGAATATTAATAATTTGAAATAAATTAAAAAGCTCTTACGTTGCTCTGACAGTCAATTTTTGTATGAACAATTTCAAGTATGAAAGGTGAAATAAAACAGTTAATTAAGCAACCATTAGCTTCACAAGGTATGCATACTATATTTTATGAGATTTGATAGAAACAGAACTAGCTAATAATTGTTATGTTGATCATGTATGTACCTATATATATCATAAACAGTGACTACATCTCGACCGACGGTGACATCATTCTAGCAGTCTATGTATTTTTCCTCTAATGACACTGGCCTGCGAATTTAAGCTTCATAAAAGTTGTTGTAGTTTTAATAACGGATTTTCCATAATTCAGCAGATTTCGAAAATAATATTCTTTTTTTTTCTATCACGTAAGGATTTTTTACAAATCGGGAAGAAAAACTCATACTTAGATCAAATAATTATTTCGTTTACCACAATGAACATTTTTTATTATAACTATATTTGCTTACTTACATGAACATTTTATGTTATCATGTTTGTTAACAAAAATACAAGCAAACTGAAGAAAAGGGAAGAACATTGATGTTAAACGAATATACATCCTCATTCATCCTGATTTATTTTTGTGAAATATACGTCTTTTAGTCTCAAAACTACGTGTTGTGGTTTTTTTTTATGTATTGCGTTATGACGTTTTATGAAAAATCTGTACATGATGGAGAAAAATGGATATCATATTCGGATTCAGCGTATGGGAATTACTGTAGAACATGGAATAATTTCAAGACAATAAAACTATCGCAAGCCTGTGTTAGTCAAGGTGTGCTGGCATTTAAATATATATACCAGTCATATGGCTCAGTCTAACAAGAAAATACGGCTAATTTTGCTCTAAAAACCTTGGCAAAATGTTAACCGTATCTCACTGCGTTATATTTATACAAAGTATGATTAACGGAAATTAAGAATGTTTGTAGCATGTGATTCTAGAAAAAACTGTTTAGGGTACAAAAATCGAAGCGTAATTCTAATTTCTGTGTTTTTATCTTTTTATTTAAGAAGTCAGTAAACATAAGTATAACGTTTCATTGTTGTTTCATATTCTTAACAATGTACACAAATTTTGGGGCATTTTAGATAAGAATATACCTTGAACTTTTACTCTTACAATATGTTATACACCCACACAACTGCATTGATATCTTTATCTTAAAAATCTTTCTTTGCATGATAAAATGTAACCTTGTAGAAAAATATTTGACAAAAAATATTATAAAGGTGATATTTCAATGTCTATTTCCAACTGTATATGAGCTTATTGCTTAGCTCATTGCTTAGCTTACCCGTACAATAAATCCAAAGATTCGCAGTTCACGACTAGATGCAGCAAAAAACACACTCAACATTTGGGGTACGCTATAAAAGATACGGTCAAATTCTAACCGTTTGATAAGAAAAAAGTAGTTCATGAGTAGATAATTGATGTTTTTGATTGGCTGTCTTTTAACCAGTCTATCACTTCAAAATTACAGACACTGTAGACAGATGGTCTTTCTATGGCTTTGGGGAATATTCTGAAACAAATCAGTTGATGCACATGTAATTTTGTTACTTTAGTGCAACATATATTAAGGTATAAAACTAACACCGGTAGTTTAATAGTTTGCCATAAAGTATAATATTGTTCTGATGCCATTGCAAACATTTCTCTCATGGTAGCTCAAGAACGCTTTAATTGATCACTTTTACATTTTCGAAATATGTTTGTTTGTTTGGAATTAAGGACAAAACTACACAATGGACAATCTGTGCTCTGCCGACCACGGGTATCGAAACCCAGTTTCTAGCATTGTAAGTCCACAGACATACCGCTGTGCCACTGGGGACTTCTAAATATGGATGAGTCAAATATTTCAAATTTACATAACTGCCACTAGAGGGAGCACTTATAGGAAATTGCCTAAAACGACATTATTATATTTAAGTGATCTACCTAGCAAAATAAAATTTAAAAAATTGGTTTTACTGTGCAAGCTTACAGTGTTTAAAAAATAGTTCAAGCTACTATATTCAATACAGTAAATATTTTAAATATCTTAGATCTGAAGGTTATTATTTTTAATAATATCTTAAATTCGTGAGCTAAAGCTTATACTACACAATTCAACTGCTAAACTCTTAGTAGAGACAGCAAGTAATAAAAAAAGCATATCGCTTACCCCACGATAATTTAACGACACTTTTTAATTCATTTAAAAAGTATTTCAGAGTCATAAATATAACCAACTAAGTAACAATACCACTCTTAACGTTTCAATTGTGTGGCCTAAACAACAACAACAAAACAAAGCTTAGATTATCCGACTAATCTATTTGATTCTTGATTTGATATTATTTGATTCATTTTTGTTTTTTTCTCACAAAGATACTGCGTTTTAATTAATATTTTTTTATGGAGGATATGAACATGTTTTTTTTGTGTCTATAGTCTGGCTAAAAATACTTAGCTGGTTTACTGCACGCATACACTTTTTGACTCGCTGGTTTCACCATGTCGGGATTTCCTGAACAATTTATATATTATTATAGTTTGTTTTGAAGAAAATGATTGGATTATCTGCTTTTGTATGCGTCCTGACTTCCTGAAAAATCCACCCACTGTTTTTTTTTCTGTCACATCTCGAGCATCTTAGTGTCAGTCGAATGAAGAGAAAAAATCGATGCATATAAAAACACATATATATTAGCCATCGGAGGCAAAGACAGACATTCGACCTGGAACAGAAAATAAATGTAAATTTAAAAAGAAGATATGCCAAAGTTTATTAATCAAAAGGATCACAGAGTTAAAAACACACAAGGAAATCATTTGCATATCACAGCTCCAAAATATTGGTGGGATGATCAGGCAGGCGTGTTGGACAATCCTTTAACATCATAGTTTGCATAGATAACCTCAAATAAACTTCAAAAGCTTGGTGTACGACAAACAAACAACTGTTTTACAGAAAACAAAAGTATTTTCTGTAGTGCGCTGCAATTATGGTAACTACTCCTAGACATTGATAAAGAATAAAACAAAAACAAATCAAATGATGTTTCGAATAAATCCTACAACGTTTCTGAGTACGTCCTTTTTTGAAACAAAAACACGTCCCTCAGTAGCCAAGGAGTGTCTTTACACTATACTTTGTTGAATATTAAAAGTAAGTTCAATCCGGAAACTTCCAAAGAGGGTGGTTTTTGTCGTATCTTTTCAAGACAACTTCGAGACAATTTTTCGTTTTTTAATTGATAAATTTTAAAGTGAAATACGGCATCCTCAAGTCTCCATACTAGCTAGTACTAAGGTCTATCCGTTAGGAATAAATTCAGTATAAATCAATAAAGCCACATCATTAATTAAGCAATTGTCAACCGTTTATGGTTCTGCTATCACCTTTTTATGTTTAGCTTGCAATTGAGATACGAACGATTTTACCTGTGATTCGGTAGGGAAGGTCGAAGCATCACTATTGTCAGCAGTAGAATGAGCAGACAGGGACACTTTGAAAGCAGCTACAGGCATAATATTGTACTCTGCTTGCTGCACAATATCTACCAAGGTGATTCTAAACGGTTCCTGAATATTTCTGCATGTCATATGGAGACTTCCATTCTTATTGTGCTTGGCCGTTAAGCTAGTGACGCCCTGACGGATTTCAGTCATCTTACCACTTCAAATCAATTTTCGCAGCCCCAACGCTAAAAAGAGCGGGAAATGGTTATTTTTAGCCAATAAAATGTAAAAAAAATGTCAGCTCAAATTAAGAAATACCGAATTGGTTATTTCTTTTTTTTTCAACAAAAATGTCCCCCACTGGCTCGTGAGGGGCCTTTTAAAAATGATAATAACAATTTTCAGTTATAATTATTAAAGAATAGAAAATCATTTCATCATACTATATTATCTATGAAAACCACAGATGATAAATGATAATAACCTTATGAATTTCTCAGATAAGTTAGTAAACTAAACAAGATTCACATTCACTGTCACTTTATCTTCACGAGTTGGGAATTCGAGTGGAACACAAGTGTATTAATGTTTTTTGTTTTTTTTCTCTTACAGAACTTGTTTTATAATTTTAAAATTATTTGTTTGATTTTACTATAATTAACATAATGTGATCCTGGCTTAGCTATATTTTTGTTTCTTAAACAAACTTTTAAGGAAGGAAAAAGTTTCTCTAATCTAACAGCTGACTTCATAAATTGTGACAAATCCAGCTTTTATTATAGTGAAACTTATGAGATTCTATAATTCGCTGTTATGTTTTTTAGAAAGTGCATTCATTGTTTGAAATCATAAGATGTTGATTTTAGTTACGTCTGTTGAATTTACCAATACAGAATATGTAAAGCTAATTCTATGTGTGTTACAATTTTAAAAAATGGTTACACAAACCTACCTCTGCACTAGTTATGATATTTTAGTTACGTCTGTTGACTGTACCAATACAGAATATGTAAAACTAATTCTCTGTATGTTATGATTTAAAAAAATGGTTACACAAACCTACCTTTGCACTAGTTATGATATTTTAGTTACGTCTGTTGACTGTACCAATACAGAATATGTAAAACTAATTCTCTGTATGTTATGATTTAAAAAAATGGTTACACAAACCTACCTTTGCACTAGTTATGATATTTTAGCATTTGCAGTACCATGTTATATTTAGCGTTAGTAAGATTGTATGCTGAACAATAAATTATTATATGTAGTATTTTTGATAATTTTCTTTTTTAACCATACCTTTGATTGAGAACATAAGTGGAGTTCAAAATACTGAGAAAAGCGACAATTAGAACCTTTAAGATATGTACTTGAGATCAGAATTACTAAACTTAAGGTCACTAATGTGTTAATTACAATGATCAATTATGAAACACATAATAGTTTCATTATAGTATCAATAATTCATTTATGAATACGGTATTTCAGACAAGAGTTGTATTTCACTGTAGTTGTATTCCACCTACAATGACGGCCATGCCTAGCTTAAAACTGGTCAGGTTGTAAACAAACCTGATCTCATGAACTAAACATTTAAAGTGTTATCCATACACATTGTGGAAACACATATGTGAATGAAACCCATTATTGAAACATGAATACAAAAATAGGAATCACTTTATTTAAGATTGTTACATGTTTGTAGTTAAGCACAATATTCCACTATGGACTATCGGTGTCGTGCCCACTACAGGTATCGATACCCGATTTCTAGCGTTATAAGTCCGCAGGCGTGTCGCTGTGCCACTATGGGGCATTGTTGTATAATACACACACATATATATATACAAGTATCTCTTTTTATATCACACATCGTAGCCAAATACAACGTATCAAGGAAATTACTTCAGGAGCACGTATGACGAGAAGAGCAAACTATGGTTGGTTCTAGTATTCTAAGTGATTTCATGACATAACTTGGCTCACTGCTGGATATCATTTTATTATAATAACATGCTATATGAACATCTAACACTAAAATGTTACTTTGCACAGTAGACAGTTTTCATTTTATACTTTACGTCTATTTTATCGTTTATTTGTCTTTCTCAGATTGCAAGGTTGGTACCTCTGTCACTTTGGTTGTTATCGATTTTTGAAGTGAAATCCTGTATAGTCCAAGTTATAAAAAATATACACTAATATAGAAGTTGATGTTTTATTACCGAATAATAAATAAATAGATAATAGCAGTTTGGGTACAATAGCTAAGACACTTTATCTATTTTGACGTGCGTAAATGAAATTTCTAAAATGAAAAACGTGTTGGAGAATGCTGAAAAGTGTTTTCGTATAGGTAGATTTTGTAAATATATAATAGACGTTCCTGAAAACTCATGCTGAATTCGGTTATACTCTTGCAACTGTTTTTCTCCATAGACATTCGATTTCTGACAAAGGCAACGGAATATTAAAATTAGAAAAAATATATTTATTTATGCATAACTTAAATTATTTATTTATTGTGCAGAGAGATATTACTAGGATCTTGCTTTTCTTTTCGTTCTGTTTATTTCAATTGTTTTGCATCTTTTTAAATAACTTAGTGAATTTGTACATTGTATTTCAGTATAAATATTACAGACTAGTAAAAACGTAGCAAATAAATTTGTACTCGAATTTATAAAATTCTAATTTTTAAATCAGTAGTTTCCGCACTTTGGACCAAAACAGTAATAGACATTTTTCGAGCTTTACAGGCTGATTCACATTGCCCAACAGTACCATCATATTCTATTCTTTATAACTGAATAAATTAGTTTCAGTTATTTCTCCAGAAGAATTTTATCCTCACACGATGTGTACTGGCAGTAAATCTACAAAGTGTGATGATTAGATATTTGTAAAATAATTGTCTTATGATAAAGTAAATTTGAAAATGCAACCCTTCATCACTAACAGTAGTACATGAAGGAAAGAGTAAGTTTTATATATGATCGATTTCATCGCTATTTATTATGCATTTGTTTTTGCTACTAAGCCTTACCCACTGTGTTATAGGAAATGAAATTTGAAAATATTTCTTATAAGCTGAGACAATCGTCCTACGTCTGGGGCATAAGGATTGAATGAAGGGCTTGAAATGATACATTAAATCAATAATATCATTTATATGCATATTTTATTTCGAACGTAATTTACTTTACAACTACTTTGTTTCACATCTACTTTATCCACACCTACCTACATTATTTCATATTTATTCCACACCTACTTTATTCCACATTACAGAATTGGTGTTATAATTACTTTATTTTATTACTTTTACTACCCCTATCTCTCTACAGCCTCAGAGTTTATTGGTACTCTGAGTGCTTCTTGATACACCAAATCAGAAGTTCTTCCTCCTTCCTGGACCAAAATAGAGAGGTTTCTTACGGGTCTGATCTTGTGCTTTGGTTGCCATTTTTACAGGAAAAAATATGAATATTTGACATTTTTAATTATAAAACTCAATGTTCTAAGAAAATTCTAGACAAAATTTCTTGAAAAAAACTAAAAATAAAAAATTTTAGAAATACAAATTGGTCCAAGACTGTGGATTCATTAGCTAAACAACCGTATTTTTGCTGTGAACATGATATCACCCTATGACATACTCCTTGGTTCAACATATCATCCTACCAAGTTTGGCTGAGATTGGTATAAAGATTACAGAGTTAGATCTTTTACTTTTATGGGTTTGGATTATTGTTTATTTCTTAAATTAATTTAATTTTGTTTGTATTTTTTAGTTAGTTACTTGTAGACTTCG
>NW_013665895.1:348608-358402 GCF_000517525.1 Limulus polyphemus
TAAGTTTTCTGCAAAATATTTTTTTTTCTACTTTAATAAATGTTGTATGTCGTTGAACTAACATAACGTATATTTCATTGAAATGTAATGAAAAATCTACACATTAATTAATTTTGATGAAAATGTATAATCTGGTAATTGTACCACATTTTGAGGCAGCGGATTAAATTTCAGAGGATAAACTGATATTAGAAATGTAATTAAAAAACGAACACAGCAAGGAAGAAACACACACATATACAAGAACAGTTTCTCATTTTAATAGGCTTATCATGTATATTAAATTTCAATATTGTTATGAGCTTTTAATTCACAAATTTTCACGTACCACTTGTAGCACTAAAAGTATGTGACTTTGCTTCAGTCAGTAGTTTTTTTTTAAAGTAAAAGTAATATCATTTAAGACAAAATTGTAATTACATTATTACATCAGCATACGAACTCACATTTCTCTACCGACTGAATAAAAAACCGAAAATTTTAATTGAAAATATGATAAATTAAGTGAGGCGTTTTAGTTGTGATGCAGTTTTCAGTATAACATTAAAAACCTCTTTGTTAATACAAAATATTCGACAATATACACTTAGAGACTTTTGTTTTAAGAAACATTGTATAAAGATGCATTTTTATTAAATTATAGGGCTTAAAGCTTCTAACGCAGGACCATATATCAGGATTTTGCGTCTTTTTTTGTGAGCTTGATGTAATTTTATCCAACATGTCCCAATGTAACCCCAGTGGCTCAGAGCTAAGTCTGAAGGCATATAATTCTAAAAACCGGGTTCAGTACTCGTAGTGAGCACAGCACAGTTAGCCCATGGTGTAGTTTTGTGCTGCTTAACAATAAACAAACAAACCCAATGTGTTTTTCAGTAATCTAGGTTTTTAGAGACATTTTTATCTTAACATTTAGTGCTATGTTCAAAGAAAATATAATTTACATTCTACATAGATTGTTGACTCAAGCTAATTGCTGCTGAAGTTAAAGTTAATTCGCGGAAATAGACTACGTTACGCAGCAGAAATGCAGGGAAATACTCATAACGAGTTTACAGGAATTCAGCGGGGAAATAGGGTTAATATTTATGCATTCGTGATAACAGTTACTCAAATTATCGGCGGTTATTTTATAATTTACATCTTTAGAATATATCTTATCTCTAAAATTTTGCTAAATTTAAAAAATTTCAGTTAGCAAAATTACATTTGGTTAACTTATGTGAAATACTATCTATCGTATAATATGAAACTAATGATAGCATATAATGTATTACGGAATTCATTTTACCCTCTACTCCACTCTCGATGGCTCAGCAGTAAGTCTGAAGATTATAATACTAGAAATTGTGTTTCGATACACGCGGTAGGCACATTAGAAATAACCCATTGTGTAGTTTGGTGCTAAACAAAAACAAACATGTTTAATTCTATAAAATACTAAATGATTTTTACGTGTTTCAGATACGGTGATGAGCACTGTAGTGATCCTAGTTAACAAAGAAACGGCTTAGAATAACATATAGTAAATTAACAAAAGTGACAGAATGAAGCTCCTTGCAAGTGTCTACAACAAAAGAATGTGAGATTGATGGCATTTGAAACCTCGTCTTTATTTCTTCAGACTTCAGCCCAAAACTAAACAAAAAAGTTTTGGGTACATACCCAGATGTCATCAAAAGTTGCTGTTGTTTTTTGGCAGCAGTAGAAAAGTACTATCTGCTCCTGACAAAAGTAAACTACTTGTTGTATTGGAGGCTCATAATGCAGAATCTGACATTGCTTTGTCATCTGTAAACAATGAAGTCGATATTCCTGTTGTTATACAACAAGGCCAAAATTGTACAGTTGTAGGTGAAATGAACATAAGATCATTATTACAGCCACTCACATGCTTTGTTCGTTTCTTCTGCTAAAGAGATGAGGCTTCTCTTTCAAATCGAAGGAGAAAAAAATTAAAATGCATTGGATGCTTCAGGCTTTAGTGTTTTGAAAGTCAAATTAAGTACTCCCATCTATTCCACAGATGTACGAGCAATATATGTCAAATATCATCTACAATGCACCATCATGTTTTCACTAGTGTTAATTTACCAATCACAGAAGAAACTAAAAGTTTGTACTAGCTGAAATTGAATGCTTCAGTTTGCTGAAAATTCGTCGCAAGATGGTTCTGTCTTTGGTATGTCCAGCCCACAAGAGACATACACGAACATTTCTCCAAGGAATAATTGACACTGCACTATGATTTTGTTATTTCTGATAATTAATTGTAAAAGACATGTGGTGAGGTTCTTGAAAAATGCTTGAGTCACAGATCCTAATAGCAACCAAATAAAAAAAAACATCATGGCTCACGTGGATGAGCTCAACACTAAGAATTCTGACAAACTGCATTTCAAAGCATTTACTGACTTAAGGATATAATGCCTACAGTATTCAGTTTCATTAAGGCTACACGGCTGGTCTCTTGGAACGGGCACTTAGCTTCCCTTAAAAGTCTGACAGAGGTACATTTTTGCCCATGATAAAATAGCGTATAAAAGAATGCTTCGTTTGTACTTATTTGAGATGTGAAAGCTTTGCAGGCAGCAGATCATTTAGTATGGAGAGAATTTAAGAATGAAAACTTTATTGTTAGCAAAAACCTAGTTATCTTCTGTGCTACTTACCTTGATCATGGCATAAAACATAAGAATCATGGAGGTGAATTTCAGATGAGCTCCCCAGTATCACACTGAATGGAAAGTGCTTGTTTGAGACTGTTTTCAAAGCTTTTTTTCGCATAATGACAAGTGAACAGTGCAAAACCAATGCATAGCAATATGACAGAAGAAGCAGGTTGACAAACTGAAGGATTTCATAAGGACTTACACAGATCCGTTCACATGTGGAGATGAGGAGTTAAAGAGTCTCATGAATCAAACAATCATGTCCGAAAAAGTTGTACATGATCTTTACAACCAGAAGAATATTGTTCAAAATGCATATAATAACTTTGTTCAGGACCATATAATTACTGTGAAAGTCAGTTTATGGGTAGCAAGAAAGAAGTTGAATCTATAATGACTAGCTAAGTGAATATCCCACAAAGTAGTTTCTCAGATACAGGAATTGAGAGATGAGCTTGCTCTCTCTTTGTTTACTTGTTCTTGTAGCAAGGCAATGACCAAATACTGATGCCAGAGAAGTTTTGGGTAGATACCCAGATATCATCAAAAGTCGTTTTTTTTTTGGCAACATTGGGAAAGTACTACCTGCTCTTGAGAAAAGTAAACTACTGGTTGTATTGGAGGCTCATAATGCAGAATTTGACATTGCTTTGTCATCTGTAAGCAATGAAGTCGATATTCCTCTTGTTATAAATAAGGCCAAAATTGTACAGTTGTAGGTGGAATGGTTGTTGTACTGATGTGGGAAAGCCCAAATGGGTAATTACGTATACTGATATATCCAAGCACTTTTGTGCAAGAGTATATAAGAAAGCAAATCACTGAGAAGAAATTCATCAGGATGTTTGATCGTTAAGGTGTACCAATGTACTTCAAAGAAGCCACAAGTGAAAGGTGTCTAGGTGCTAAACATCGATTTTCTATAAAGTTCAGATTGCATTTCAATTGAAAAGGTGTCTAGATTCAAATTCCCATCACACACAAGCACTAAGTATCAGCAAAATTTATACTTTCACAGAAAATGATACAATAGTATCAGACATCAATCAAGACTATGATTGTTGCCAAAGACCAAAATATGTTGTCTAATGTGATTGAAGTAAACTTCCTCAAGAGCCCACATGATAAGATCGACAGAAAAGTGTTTTTCTATTAAAAAATATATATATATTTGAAGAAATACAGCTGGCTGTTCAGTACCCACATATCCATGCATTGTGTCCTCTCTCCCTCTCTCTTTGTCATTTTTCTCTTGTAATCAAAACAGTACGCTTTATTACAAAATTAAGATATGAATATTGTTCCGGTGTATATAAACCAACGTAGGATGCTACTGGCGATATAACAGCTGCAGCCTTACCTTACGTTGGAAGTTGTTCAGTAAGAAGCAGGCAGATAGAGAAAATCTACCTTCTACAAGAGGAGCTCTAATAATTCAAAATATTCTATAAGTCAGTTAGTAGACTTTGATTTGGGAATCAGATTTCATCCCCATTCCAGACTTACTTCCACCAACAGTGTATCGATGGAAGGTTGAAGGGGTTTCCTTTGTGCTATATGAGTACCACCGGTTTCACAGGCAGTAGTTAAACTTGTTAGGTGTATATGTGATAAAGCCCAATATATAATTCGGGTCACGTGCAAACAATCCAATATGTGATGCACATAGACATACCAGCCTGAAGATGATGATAAAATATTGTGTGAAGTTGATAGCATGTCTTCGATAAAAATGTTTTGTAATGCCTTGTGTAGGTATATCCGAGTGCAACTTAAATGATTTGGAATCACTATACTGCAATAAGTCACTGGTTAAAATTGCGTTAATATCTCATGAAAACACATCCTCGTTGTCTGTAATATTAGTATATTAAATTTAACTTGTACTTAACAGAAACTGTAAAAGATGTATTTGATGTGTGACAGTTATCCAAGAAAAATTAAACAGGTGTTCATTCAGAATTTTTGACTATTTTTTCTTTCATTACCTAATTAAAATGTCTTAAAACCGCGATATTAATTATAAAAAAGAAATTAAATCGTGCATTGAAAGAAAAACGTATGACAAAATGTAGATATATGGATTAGCAAGGAACATACCCCTGAATAATGGATAAAATTAGTATGCATTTCCCATGGGACGACATAACTCTGATGAAAACTAACAAACCTTTATCAAGTATTGGTATTATTATGAACTTGATTAAAACTTATATTTAAAGATTCCCAATATCACTATTCTAATATATTTCTAAACATTTTTTTACACCTAACAATTATGCTTTTATTGACGTCAATCACTACGATATACCATGAAGATGTTTATAACTTATATAAATCAATAAATATATTATTACACTTCTTTCTATAACATATATTTTATACGTATTGTAGACCTTACAGGAAAACTTAAAGCTTCATCTTAATCATAATGCGTATTAAAATATAATTGTTTAAACTAAGTTTTATGTTTTTCTTGCTCTAAATGTTCAGTTACTTTAAGATTAAATACTATTAAATTTAGTTTATTATTTTTGTTTTAGTTGCAAAACCACATTGGACTATCAGCTGTGTCCACCGTAGGTAACTAAAGTGTTGTAAGTCCGTAACCATATTGCTGTCCCACTGGGGGACTCTATGATTTCAATTAGTATTTAATGAAAATGATATATAATCCTACACATAGAAATTTGGCGCAGGATTGCTGTGTGGGGTCTGCAAATTTTAAGTCAAGTAATAATATTAGTAGTATAGCGATGAATTTAGACAAGTGTGATGCTTTTGTATATCGAACAATGAAATCCTAAAAATATTATTTACTAACAAAAAGAAGAGAGTACTGGAAGTAAACCCTATAGTGTAATGAGTTAAGGTTCTCGTTTGTTTATGTTAGCATATTTTGAATAGTTTTTACATCTGATAATGTAAGGGTTTCTCAAGATATCTCATTTAGACTGTAAATGGGTTTAGTTTTATACTTGTAGAGATGACTATTTCCAAAATCGAGATATTAACTATCAAAAGCACATGTCTGTACCTAGCAAACGTATCTTAACATTTAACAGTATTTTTCAGCGTCGTAACAATCACACAATCTCCCATTACAGTTTTACATTAGTTAACATCTTCGACTTATTGAAACGGTTTTTTTGGCTTATTATTATATAGTTTCATCCCCTAATTGTCGATGTAGCTATTTCCTTTCTTCACTTCTAATAAATTAGATTTTCAATGAAAGTTTGATCTAGATTGATCGCTAAGATGAAGTATATAATATCAAAATTATGTGCACTTTTAATATAAATTTTCTTTGAGCAGGAGAGTTCATAGTATCTTTATTACTTTATTTTACTTTCACTTTACTTTATTTATAAGTTTTATTTTTATATTTTGCTACGATAGATATTAACATTGAATCATTTTCCAATCTGCCATTTACGTTATTTATTCCATAAGTAAAGCTCAACAGGAAATGATCTCTGATTCACTTTCAGCTTTTGCTTTCATAACTAAGAATAAAAAGCTTATTCCCTTTGTCACTCTGTCGAGAACGATTTCACACTCTATTTTTATGGTAATACTCAAGAATATGCCCCCCCCCCCCCTGCCACGGGTATCGAAACCCGGTTTCTAGCAGTATAAGTCCGCAGACTCACCACTGTGCCACTGGGTCAAAGCACAGATAGCCATTTGTGTAGCTTTGTGCTTAATAACAAACAACAACGCAAAAATGTACATCATCGCTTAGCAACAAAACTATCGCCTGATTATTTTTAGGCCAACTATGGTGTTTATGTTGAATGCTCAATATTCATGTTGATTTGTTAAAAAGGTTTGTTTTATCATTTTATATAACTTAGATGATATAACAGCAAAATAATTTAATTCAGAAGTTCTATAACATTGATTTGTAGTCAAAAGTAAAATAAATTTTACCAAGTAGTGTTTCAGCTAAGTTTCAGCTTACGTGAAATTTGTGTATTAGGCCTTCTGCTTAAATTACACTACAAATGGGGCTACTATTACTAACGTTATAGCGTTAGTGTTTAAAGAGTTTAAAGTGGTGAATAAATGTTAATTAATAAATATTCTCTTGGTATTTTAACACACGTATTACCTAGCTGGCCTTAAAACATAAAGAAAAATAAACGTTTATTACTACCAAATATATTTCATCTTTTATACAGTCGAAAGAGTTGAAAATTTATGTCGGAATGTCCACGTTATGTTTTCTACTTCCTGATCTAGAATACAGTGAAAAGGCTCAAGAGTGCTATTTAAGTCTCTTTCAAAGTGCACACGTACTTTTGTTCATGATAACATTTCATTTTTCTGCGTAGGTTTTACTAAAAATGTGGTTATTAAAGAATTACTTCGAGACTGATGAAATAAGTGAAGAGTAGATGCGTTTTGGAAGTACAGAGAAATTCATTTTAATTAAATTCTATAATTTTCGTTAATCATTCAAAAATGGTTTCTCGTCATGTTTGACGGGCTTTTCTACTAGTATGTTTTTTATTACTCTAAATAAAAATGAGACTAATGTTATAAGGTGTATCAATTTAATTGATATCATGATGCAATATTAATATCACATGCGAATTTTTAATTCTACTTTACTTTCTTTTATTCATTCGTTTTCTTAAACTCACGTTCTTCTTCCATGGAATAAACAATTATCAAGATAAACACCCCTTTTGTACCTATGCATGGATATTTAAAACAAACAAATAAACCTTCATGTGGTAATCTTATTACGTAATTTTTTTGAAGTTGTACACAGTTGTAAGAGATCAATTAAATTCAAATGAATACATTCACATGAAAGAGCATTATTTGAGATGTGTAAAATCTTGCTACTCGATAAGAGTTAGCAGTGGATTCTTTTGATTAGTTGCTTTCTCTTTAAACTACCAGTTTAAAACTAGTGACAGCTAAAGCTCACTCTTATAAAGCACATACGGCCCCAAAATGCGGAGCCAAATTTTGTAACAACTATGAACCTTGGATTCACGGTCCAGCACATTAACTACTAGGTTACTCATGTCTAAACGTATGGATGATACTTAATTACCCATGGCGAAACATTTCTTAATGGAAATACATTCCTTTAGAAATACAATAGCCCCCCAGTGGCGCAGCGGTATGTCTGCCGCCTTACAACGCAAGAATCCGGGTTTCGATACCCTTTGTGGGCAGAGCACAGATAGCACTTTGTGTAGCTTTGTGCTTATTTACAAAAACAAACAAACAAAGAGAAATACAATAATTGTTATTTACAATTATTTGAATAGTTAACAATACAATCTTGGTAATAAAACGTAAATTAAGTGCACAGGAAATTGTGGTCTGTATCCAGAGATTATTTTTAATGTTGATCTAAGATAAAATCAACTATATCTATCAATGTTTAAGTTTAGATATGATATTTTTTATATGTTATTAATAGGTTATGGAGCTGAGAAAAAAGTTGTGATTCTGGCGAAGTGCTTTTAAATAAGTTTAAGAATACCTTCTTAACTTGTTTCTTCATATAATACATATATATATACATGTTTATGTTGTCAAATTAGTATTTAAGTTATGTTCATTTAAAACTTTCTAGGACGTTTAAATATAGCATTACAGTGTATGCAATTTAATACTGAGTTTTAGTCATTAGAGATTTACGGACCTTTCTGGCGCCTTTCGAAAGACAAGCAAATTTGTTGGCCGCCTAATCAAATTAAGATTTTAATCACGGAAGGGAGAAACTCACATTATGATCGAAGACGAAAGCAAACGAAACGCCAGCGGAATACTGATCTAGAGTGAGCAAAAACAATTGAAGTTTGCTGGTAAGAAATAAATTGCTTTAATTGTGTAAAAGTGCGATATTAGCCGGCCAGCTACTTCCTAATTCACTGCAGGGCGTAGTTACCAGTCTTGTTGCCTTGGTAACGCATAACAGAACCTGACATGTGTATGGCAGTAGGAACTGAAAGTTCATGGAAATTGAATTTTCAGTTTATTTGGATAAACATACACATATAAACATATATGTGTATATATATATATATATATGTATGCATGTATATATACCATTAAATCTTTAAATCTTGCCCAAATCTTGTGAAATAATGAGAAACATTGCTCTTTGTGTGTTACATAGTTATCAAACTTTGTTTCTTTTGAGCTTTGATGTTATTTAAAATCCTATCTCTTCAAAACAAGTTTCGCAATGTTTTCTTTTATTTTTCTTATAAATAAATTACATTCAAACCTAGGGGGTTTTTAGTGCAGTTGTTCTAAACATCTATCAACCAAACATTAAAAATGACCTTTTAAACTTTAGTTTAAACTCATTTGATATTTAGTAAGTAAAATTAATAATTAAATTTGTAAACTGTTAAGTTCTGATGGAATAACAGTGTGGGTGGTTTTATACACTTCTATATATGTATATAATGTTCATTTTGCACTTGATAACATTCTTACAAAGGCTAAGTTTAAACACCCTGGAAAGTTAATAAATGAACATAACTTAAATCCTAGCTTGACAACATAAAACATATATATATATTAAACGAAGAAACGAGTTATGAATGTGTTCTTAAACTTACTTAAAAGCACTTCGCCAGTATTACGACTTTTCTACAGTTCCATATACCTATTAATAACGTATAAAACTATCATATCTAAACTCAAACATTGATAGGCATAGTAGATTTTATCTTAGATAAACAATTTCCTGTGCACTTGATTACCCATAGAAGAAATACAATAATTGTTATTTACAACTAGTTGAATAATTAGCAATACAATCTTGATAATAAAACGTGAATTAAATGTCATTCATACGTTTAGACATGAGTAACCCAGTAGTTAGTGTGCTGGACCGTGAATCCAAGGTTCATAGTTGTCACAAAATTTTGCTCCGCATTTTGGGGCCGTATGTGCTTTATAAGAGTGACTGTAAAATCCTGCTAATCGATAAGAGTTAGCGGTGGATGCTTTTGGTTAGTTGATTTCTCTTTAAACTACCATTTTAAAACTAGTGACAGCTAAAGCAAACACCCCTTTTGTACCTATGCATGGATATTTAAAACAAACAAATAAACCTTCATGTGGTAATCTTATTAC
>NW_013665895.1:359221-369409 GCF_000517525.1 Limulus polyphemus
TACGTAATTCTTTCGAAGTTGTACACTGTTGTAAGAGATCAATTAAATTCAAATGAATACATTCACATGAAAGAGCATTATTTGAGATATCTTGATAACTGTTTATTCCGTGGAAGAAGAACGTGAGTTTAAGGAAACGAATGTTTAATATCATAAGGTAAACGTATTCTGAATAAAAGAGAGTAAAATAAAATTAAAAATTCGCATGTGATATTAATATTGCATCATAATATCAATTAAATAGATACACCTTATAACATTAGTCTCACTTTTATTCAGATAATTTATATAATGACTATATATATGAAAATAAATGTTCTATTAAAATTAGCTATCGGATTTTGTCATATTTTAGAATCATTACAAATGTAAATTAAACGAAATGAACTATTTTTCATACATAAATATTATTCAGAAGGACTTATAAACAATAATTTCAACTCATAAAATACTTAAGTAATATTTACAATTTGTTAATGAAGTGTTGGTCAAACATTAATTTTTACTTAAAAATTATGCTGAAAGGTTTAAACGACATATCGTTTTAGTAGTTGTCAGATTATTATCGTTTGTCATCAAGGTAAAACTGGAAAATATTATTACGTGAGAAGTTAAAATTCTTAATTATAAAAGATACCAGTCATGTGAATTTAATTATTTAAGAAATTTCTCAGAAGTTAAATATCCTAATAATACTTTATTTACATATTGTTCTGCTTAATTTGTAAAAACTGTGAAAAATGTTTAAGCTTGTATAGTAAACTAATAAAGTCATATTTTTGCTATCACTATACAAAATGTAATTACATCAAGAAAGATTTGAAGTGTATAGAAATATACTTATAAATGAAATGAAATGAAAACTTTCAATCCAAAATTTATTTTATCAGGTTTTGATTTTTATTATTTTATATTTTTTGTAAATGTTTTGAGATGGAGGATTTGAACGTAAGTATATATTCTGATTTTTATTATTATCACTCTTATATGCGTAAGAAAATAACTGTTTCAGTGATTAAAAAATTTAAAATATTATATTCACTCAATTGAGACTGCTTTACAAGCTCTTTACTTAACATATTTATAAAGCTAAACGGAAAATTTATATTCTAAAAACATCATTTATTAAGTTAAAATATATTTTTAATATCTTGTAAATTTTGTTAATGGTTTAATCTCGTCTTTATTGTGTTGAAACCTACATATATCTATGAATGGGTGAGCGAGCTTATGGCAGTTACAATATCGGATTTATTTGTGTTGCCATAAAAATATGGCGTTGAACTTTCTCTTGTATAATGTTTTCTCTGAGGTCCAGTCGAAAATGTTCTCTTCCAAGGATATTTTTTATTGGCCAAAAAAACAAAAAGCTCCTAGTTTTCTACACAAACTTTATTCCTCCGTTCTAGGAACCTATTCTGTTTGGTTTTAAATCTTCCTTCTCATATTTCTTCTAACTAGAATCACAGTTAAATAATATTCTTTATATGAAGTATACAGTATGCTTAAGTTGTTCGTCTTAGAATTACGTATTGCATTAAAAATAGGATTGTAAAAACTGATTTTGTTGCAGGGCATGGTGAAGTCACAAAATAAAGAAATGACGTCAAGGAAAGACGATATCACTTCGCTTTCACAAGAGAGGTGTTTCTGGTCTGACGAAACTACTGACATTGGTAACTACCCTTCTTTGCATGAGCTTGAGGAAAACAAAAAGTCACGCAGTGCCACCAAGCGCCCCTCTGGTTCAGCAGAAGATGCATCACCCAACAGCGAATCTACTGACTCGAGCTCTGTGAACGAAGAAATCACCGTGTCGACCAAACCCAAACAACAAAGAAGATCATCAACAAACGGACATAGACGGAGACCAACATTAAATGCAAGGGAACGAAATCTTCGTCGACTGGAAAGTAATGAAAGAGAGCGCATGCGCATGCATAGCTTAAACGATGCCTTCCAAGCCCTCCGAGAAGTGATTCCCCACGTTGCGATGGAAAAGAAATTGTCCAAGATAGAAACTTTGACGTTAGCCAAAAACTACATAATGGCGCTCACAAATGTTGTGTGCGAAATGCGAGGAGAAAACAAACCCTACAAGCTCTTGCCAGTCAGCCTAGATAGCAACAACAACAATAAAGATGACGACGATCCGGCAAATATACTTTCTGAAAGCGTACTAATCCTTAAAGAAATGAGCAACCACCAGGGGAAATTGGAAGGAGTAAACGTCACTGACTTTAACATTGACGTTCACTCTCGCGATCACAACGCACTTTAGTTGAAATAGTTATAGCGTATGAATTTCAAACATAAAGAGTTAAAATCTTTTAAGAAATGTATAAACAAATCATAAAATCGAATTCTATGTCATGCTCATATTTAGTTTGTTATTTGATAGTTTGTTATAAGAAGTTTATTAAAGTGTTTTTTTTTATTATTTAACATTTGCATGTGCTCATGGAGAAGTGTAACGAAATACAGAAAACCGATTACAATACAACTTCAAAAGCTAGTATTAAGAGCGATAAGGAGTTGAAAAGAAAATACTTACAAAAGATATGAAAATGTTTTCGATAAAGAAAAGAGCTTTAAATACGAAAGATTTGGAAATAAATCAAAATCTATGATAAAAGAAGATACGTTATGAAACTAACTGTATTCTGGCTGCTAGACTTTACATATCATTATCATCTTGGCTGTGTTCAACGATAAAAAACGTCTCATTATCGTGACATTCATATTCTTATAATAAAAACTAGGTTTAAAAATTTCGAAATTTAAAGATGTAGTGAAAGCAGTAGATAATAACCGTGATAATGTTGGAATATCAAAGATATATTTAAGAATTATATAAAAGGTTTTATTTAGTACTATTACTAATATATATATATGTGTGTGTGTGTGTGTGTTTATAAAATAGGCCCTTGGAAGAAAAATTTATATTTTTTGTTACTAAATGAATTTATTTTAAACTATTTTATGAGAAATGTCTTCTTGAAAAACACATTTATATTTTGTTTGTTCTCAGGTTAGTTTAAGTAGTTACATAAGAAAACATGAAACCACAACACCCTCAGGCTAAGTAAACCAACATTTTCAATTCAAAGCTCGGTTAGTTTCCAATGAGACCCATATTTTTTCTGTTCCTACCATAACTGTCAACTGTGCTAAAAGGTGCTGGAACGGGTTAATAGAAAAATATATCTTCTTATCTTAAAATATATTAATTGTTCGCTTTCGTAATGTCGTAACGTGTAGTTTGGTTTGGAGCTTTCAAACTAGAGTTTTATTATGAATTCATTGCGATTGAAATAATGTTTTATTCAATGCACAAAAGAGCAAAAAAACTACCAGCAATTGTTGGTTTAATATGAAGTAAGTTTCTTGTGGAATTCTGTAAACTTGGAAATACGTCATTTGACTGTCATTAGATCAGTAATTCAACCTAAATTTGTATTTAATATTTCTGAAACCTAATATAATGTGTAAATACTTGAAATAAACCCAACTAGAATATTGAGCTCATATTGTTAATAATTAAGGGAAGCAACACTATGTCTAGTGAAATTAGCCAGCTAGTTATTTTTTATTTTCTGTCGGTCTATTTTGAAAATAAAAAAAGACTGAACGATAAAATTGAAGACGAAAAATAAGTTTACCTAGGTTTCAGGAATTATTTAATATTTATTAAAGGAACAAATGATAGGATTATAATATTCGTGAGAGGTAAGACTAACACATCAGTAATGAACGAATTATTTAGCATTGATGTGCTCCCATGGAAATTTGTTTTAAGTTATGTTAACAGTTGTTGTAATAGTAGACAAAATGTTTAATTAGTAATCATTCATTGAAAAAGAAAATAAAACATAGTTCGTATATAAATGTAGTGTCTATATAATGCTAGGAGCTCTTATTGTATAATTAAAATTACATAGAATGTTTGTTAATTTGAAAGGTGGCTGAAATGTAAATTCTTAATAATGATATTTTACTATTGATATATTTGTGCTTATGATGTTAAATATGTCACATTTTCCTTGATGAATTGTTACTTTAAAACTCTGGTGGTATGACTGATTTACGTGGAATGTTTAAGAATTAATTTATTTCCCAAAACAATACTGAATGTTAAAATTAATTTGTAACAAACTCTTCAGCATGTTTGTTTGTACTATCAAATAAACCAGTCACTTTAATGCTGTCTTTAACTCTCATGCGAAAAAGACCAGAGGTTCTTTCACGTAAAACTTAACGTGTTTATCTAAGCCTTGTCTTGGTAAATATATGATAGTGCTGGTGTCAGTGTTATTGCAAAATGTTTGTTATTGATATGTTCAGGTTTCAGAACTATTATTCATCGTATAATAATGCGATGTTAGATATTAGTACAGTTTGAAGTAGGTTTGAGAAGAGCTTAGAATAATATGATGCATAAAAAAATTAACTAGCTGAAGGTAATATTTCGTGAAAGAAGTGGATTTAGTAACACAATGCAGCTAACAACAAGCTTGTTTGTTCATATTTTGTGTAAAATAACTCATGCAGAATAAGTAACTATATGAAAACATACTATAGCGTGCCATTTAACTGCTTTGTTGAAAAACAACGATCGTGAATCCAACACCAAACGGTAAAGTGTTGCTACTAGTAATCAGCTAGTAAAATCAAAGTGTCTCTTTAGTGTAAAATTAACAAATGTATTATAATTCATGAATTTTTCTGTTTTTTCTTCCTTTTTCAAAATCTTATCAGGCCGTATAAAAGTATGTTGAAGAAGAATGTAGATTAGAAATTACAACTCTGTAAACAGGAAAATGAATCTATGTAGATGAGCAAGTTACGCCCTTTTGTGGCTCAGAGTAGGCTTGAAGGCTTATGACGCCAAAATTCGGGAATCGATCACTGTGATGGGTACAACACAAACAGCCTATTGTGCATCTTTGTGCTGAAAACGAACAGACAAATAAAGCACAGACAACTTATTTAAAACTAACTAACTACTTGAAAGTGTAGTGAAAAATACATCTGTGTGAAAAAATAGTTTATATGTTACATGCAACATTTTAAATAACGAACATTCTATTGTTGTTTATTAAGCAGTGAGTGAAATTTTAGCCTTCATTGTAATAACCATCTCAGATTTTTTATCCAGTAATTTTAAATAATTATATCTAATTTTACTTAGATAATTTTAGACGTAATTGAAATTAAAGTGTTCGATAAATGTTTGTTTAAAAGTGTTAAACAGATTATTGAACCATAATGTAGTTAAAGTGAACAGAAAAATTACATCAACCTGTGTTGCAACTAATTTTGTTTAACTCGTTCTTTTTTAACTAACATGCACATTCCTTATCATTTATGCCGTTTTAGTTTTTGCTTTGATTGTCCAAAAGAAAAGTTCAAAATTTCTCAAACTGCAAAGAAAGCACGAAAATTGTCATATATATTTTTTTTCATATGAAGCTTCATATAAAAGCAAGACCCATCACAGGTCTTGCCTCAAACAGAAGTTATCTATTATTCTAATACGAAGTATCGAAAACCAACAACTATGTGCTTTAAATACACATAGAAATATCATATAAATATCTAAAATTTTGCATATTTATAGATTTTCATGTCGAGATTTATTTAAAAGCACGATTTATTACATATGTTTTTTGAAACATCTGTCATATTGAATTCCAGCATGGCTATAATAAAAAATCAGTTTTTGGAAATTTATGCTTTTAATCTACATAGAAATGCCATCTTAATACCCAAAATCATATTCTCCTGGCTAGAGAGTTTGATTATAGCATTTAATTTAGTCTATGAAGCTTTTTAGTTTCAATATGGCTATTAGTTAATTTATAAAATATTTTATAATTTAACAAGTATTGTGAGTCCAGCTGATAGTTTTCATCACGCGGCAATAAACTCACAAAAGACATCTTTCAGACATTAAGCAAAATAACTTTATTAGAGTTTTATGTAGTCACATACAAAAGTACTGAAAAACAGTTATTTCAATTAAATAGAGTTGTCGAAACATTGTTTAACGACAAGTAAAAGCTTGGAATGGTCTATTCTTTCATTGAGGGTGTGTCTTGAGCCAGACTAGTTATTTCAATTATATATTGAATGTGTATCGTAATGTGAAATGTCACCCACCATCAGTGTAAACTTTACTTAAACACAAAGATTATTTTAACTTATACTATAAAAAAACACATGCTTCAATAGAATACGTAGACAAAGATAATGTAAAGTCTATCCAAACCGTCATGGATTTTCGAAACATTAAGCTTGGTAGTTATTTCTGGCACGGAAATACAGTGCAGTGCAGGACAAGCTAGTCCTGCAGCATTTGCCGAGATCTCTGATAGGGTTGTCTATAAAGGTGTCCAGCCTTGTACCTGAAGTCGGTACATCCTGTTCAGGCATTAGTGATTGTCTTATATATGACCAACCTGATAAGCAGCTCTCTTTTCATGTCGCTCAAGAGCAATCTGCATTAGAAGATGTTTTCTCTTGCTCCTCTTCCTTGAGCAAAGAGTGTTTGGTGGATCTGATTCACATTTGCAAATGCTGTGATCCCATCAGGGTGTGCTATCCATGTCTCAAATGCAGTTTCCTTTCCTCATTCAGTGACGCCTGATACAGTATTGCAGCCTATGAATGCGTAAAAGAATGTAAGAGCCTTGCGTGTACTTGGAACAAGATCATTGTCAATGCTGTGTGCTGGGACGTATGAGACGTTTTTGGCAACTCCAAAAGTGATGCATAACTCCTGAATGTGCAGCTTCTGCAGATGTTAATTTTCAAAGCTAAACCATTAATGTCCATTGTAAGCAGCCATGTTGGGAAAAATACATTTAATCTTCTACCTGAAGTCATTCACTGGTGTATTATTGCTACCCAGTGCCTTTACAAAATTAGTTGATATAATTTAATTTACGATTTTGTTGTTGTTCACTTGATTCTAGGATGCAGTAGAAAATTGAAAATAGTTAGTAGCGTGTTTTAAAATTATAATGACTTATATACTTATTTAAGAATTTAAACCAAATTCACTGGCCAAGACAACATGCATTTCACCATTTATTTGAACATTAAAAGCATATAGTTATGCTGTTTTTTGATTGTGGCCAAAATGGTGGCTATTTGGGAGAATATCTGCGATGAATCTTAAATATATAAATAACAAATCTATGTTCATTAGAAGCATATAGTTGAGTAGTGATATTTTTCAGTGGCACCCATATTCAAATCCAATATGATCGTCATCGGACAAGAGCTGCAATAGGTCTTACCTGTATATGAATCGCCAAATAAAAGTCTACATCTATGTCAATTTGTAGATATTTAGATGACACTTCTATGGACATTTAAAAAATATAGTTTGAGTTATGTAAGTTTCGATGTCGGCCATATTGGAAACCAAGATAGTGGCTGTTTGGGGCAAGATCTACTATAGGTCTTGCTTTATATGAATCTACATATAAAAAAATCTATATGTATGACAATTTTAGGTTCTTATCCGTTGGGCTATAAGGCAATCAAATATATATATGAATTATTTGATTATAAGACACATTTTCATTATCAAGAAAATGTCTAGGGTCAATTTTCTCGATATATTTTGCTCTTGATAAATTTTTTGTTACAACGAGTTATTCTGAATGACCAATATGATTTATATATGAGTGTAAATTTAGTCATGAAATAAATAACTTTTTTGCATATAGAATAATATAATAATGTTTAAACTAATGTGTAGGAAAAGCGTAAAAACCAGATAATCTTACTGAAACAAAAATTAAACTTCTAGGCACTTATAAGCTGTTTAGACGTACATGAAAGATAGGATAATTATACGCAGAAGCTCATAATTTTCATTTTTAAATCACCTTCAATATATTTTATCCCATAGTAAATTTATAGATGGATATGTATTGATGAAGTACTTTTATATTTCATATTTACAACGTTCGAAATTGTTATCGTTTTACTACTCCAAAATACCTTATAATAAAAGCTTCTGTTAAAAAACAAATCTGCATCAGATCTCCTAATCGTTCTGTTAGAATGCATTTAAAACCATTTTCATTGTAAAATATTCTTATACCAATCTAAAGACAATAAAGAAAATAATGACTGATTGAGATGTAGTAATATTAAAAACAAACAGAACATCAACTAATCAAACCGTAATATTTACTATGATATCTAAATGACCTTTTATTTAATATGAATCCTAAAACATACAATTTAGAAAACCTGAGTGTGATACTTTTAAGTTGTTGTATGTTTTGTAATAAGCGTGACCATGAATTAAAATGTTTATTTATGTCAAAATTTATCATTTGCTTTCGAAAAGAATCTTTCAGCATTATACTTCTCGGTGTAATTAATATTATCTCAGGTTACAACGTATTACAAAAAACAATTACTACATTACAAGCGCCTTTTTACTCGTATGGATGAAATATGTTGATGTGGTAAAAGTAGTAGTAATAAACGGTTAAGATTTGAGTGTCTAATAGATGAAGAAATGTACACTTAATTATTATTGCATTTTATTTATTAACTAATAATTAATAATATATTTACTAATTACTTTATTTTTATATATATATATATATATATATATATATATTATTTACTACGCTTACATGCATTCCAACTATTTATCCTAGTTTTCAGATAATTAATATTTCGAATATTTAGCCTTTAAATAATAAAATGTGACTCTATATAGAGAGATAAGCATTTTGCCAAGTAATTTAAATATTGCAATACCTAGGGATATACATCTGCAGTTAATGAAGAGAACTGTATTTTATACTGAACCAAAAAAAAGGAAAATTAATTAGAATTTTAATGTTGTACAGACAACAGCTGCAACCGTGCGATATCGTAAGTGTATCATATACAAACTTGTGTGATAAAAAACAAAACGAACCTTACGGATTTAATCCTTTAGTTACAAAGCTCACTCTCTTGGTCTATACGACTATGGTAAGTAAGGTAGAATGTTTTGTTTATAAGAACATTTTGGTAGACGGAGCTAAAGTTATTTATGAATGCCGAAACTGAAATAAAGTGGTACATAGTGTTTGCGTAATGTTATTTATGATTGCATGAATTTTGTTTAAGTTAAGCACAAAGATACACAATGGGCTATCTGTGCTCTGCCCACCACGGGTATCGAAACCCAGTCTCCAGCGTTGTAAGGCCGCAGACATATCGCTGAGCCACTACGGGGGGGGGGGGCGAAGTAAAGTGGAATGTAGGATTTGCATAAAGTTATTTGCAATTGCCGGAAAGGAAATAAAATGATATATGGGATATGTGTGCTGATACTCATTAACTATCACCACATTATTTTAGACCTTCACCATTCAACTCCCAAGAAACTATATTTTCTAAGAATGTTCACTGTACAAAAATTATGGTATTTACATCATCCGTTTAGGTGATACAAATATTTCAGATAATTCATCGTAATGAATATGTATTTTGTTCAATTCGAAATTTTAAGTTTTTATGCTAAACTCATTAGCATTGCTTAAAAACGTAGCAAATGCTAACATTTAATGTCATAAATATACAATTTCTATCGTTAATGTGCAATTAATTCGCATCTATTATTAATCTATTTTTATTATAATGTCAAGTGTTCCGTCTAACTTTCTTAATATTATGTAACACCTGTGATTGAAATTATTTTAACACGAAGCTATAAGCTTTCGTAAGCGCAGAATTCTTATATATACATATATAGAAATTCCGGTTTTGCCAAATACAAAACAATAATAAGATGAATATATATGAATAAAGAAGTATTTCTGCTGTTTTACGAAGGGGAAGTGAATTATTGCCACATGTGTTCGCGAAGTTAAGACGAACTTCTATCTCCCTCAGTGTTTATATTCTATGTTCCGAAAATATAAGCATTCCTCGAACTGAGTATTACTGTAAGTTGACTTATTAAATGTTGTCAATAAAATATATACATATATTTGTGTGGCATAAATATGTGTGTTTCAGTTTTCGTAGACATAATATACATTTTTATATGATCAACCATGGTTCATTGTGCCAACAAATTATTATTGTATTTGATGATAAGCACCTCTACACTCTAACCAGAAATTTAATTTTTTACATGCTCACGAAGGCTATTTATTTTTG
>NW_013665895.1:369564-380842 GCF_000517525.1 Limulus polyphemus
ATGCGTTCTTTTTTCACGTATTTTTATAATGAGAACTTAAAATACAACACATAAAGCTTAAGTAAAGATGGGAAACGACTAAAACACACTTAAAATATAGAAAAGTAAAGCTACAACTTTAACCACATCTTTGCATAAAGGACAAGCGTGGCTATAACTGTAATAAATTACTTAAATGAGGTATAAATATGGTTGATCCTGAAATAAAATATAGTATTGGCCAAAATGTTTGCATATTGATGTTATTTTCTACATGCATAGAGTAGTTGTTGAGTAAATGACCGAGTAGTGAAAGAGAAGGTAGCGTATGATCGAACTGGTCTGTATAAGTTGTTTTGAGCATTTGTTAGTCAAAACATACACATACACACCTGTTTGGTGTAAAAAGTCGTGTTTATGGTATAATCTTTTTCGAAACAGATCAACATTTTGCTTAGACAATTTCTCTGTACTAGGTGTAGAGTCATGCCTTGTCCGAACAGTAGGTTGCTCCCAGTTTACAGTATCCAGAATCCTGAAACGTCATCGGACTACAGGAAACGTTGTTCCAGGAAAGTCACTGGTAGAAGCTGAAAAGTTAATGCTCGAGATGGCCGTGTTTTTATCAGGTTAACACAATAAGGTCGAAAGAAGTCTTGCAACATCTTACGACAGGAATATCACGAACACATTCATCCCAGGGTATCCAGAAGAACAGTGAATTGTAGACTGGCCAAACAAGGTTGGATTGCAAGAAACACTATCTGTAAACCGATAACCACCGTCACCGAGTTAATTGGCCAAGACAGCATGCCAACTTACAGTTAGGACATTGATGACATGTCATCTTTTAATATGAGTCCTGTTTCCGTCTTGCTAAAGCTGATGGTAGGATTCGTGTTCGTCGTTTGCCTGGAGAACAGATGAGGGAAGACTGTCTTTACCACAGGAGGTGGTGCAGTACATTTGGGGCCAGCTATTCATCATGGTAGAAAACTGCTCTTCATGTCCTCCAGAGAAACGTCAATGACGCCTCCTACAGGCATCACATGGAGACGATATTTCTGCCATATGTTAGGGTAAGGTTTGGCAATAATTTTATGTTCCAAGATGACAATGCCACTGCTCACAGTGTGCGTATTGTAAAGGATCCTCTCAACCAGGAAGACGTTACAAGATTGCCATGGCCAGCAAAGTCTTCAGATTGTAATTCTATTGAGAACTATTGGGCAGAACTGAGCCGGTAAATTGTTATTCATGACCCTAAACCAGCTACTCTAGCTGAGTTTCAGCGCTTCTAGTGATAAATTAGGATGAAATCACGGTGTATTACATCAGTAACTTCATCGACAGCATGCCTCGTCGCCTTGCGGAGGTTATTAGCGTATGAGGAAGACCAATCAAGTACTGAATGTTTAATATGAACTGATGTAAGGCTACAGGCACTTTGTATAATAATTTGTATAATAATAAGTTATATTTTTTCATTATGTATGTTTTGGTAAGGGTTTGTTGTGACGGGTGAAATACTAAATTATACATCTTTCTACATAGAACCTGTCTCATTATACGAATTACATATGTAAATGTATAATGTAACAATCATTTCTCAGTTTGACAGTGTGAAGTGTATTTGTATTCCATCTTAATAATAATGACGTTGTTTGTTACAAAATATGCAAACATTTTGGCCAAGACTGTACTTCAAATACAACTGTAGGAACGAAATACCTAAATATGGTAAAATCATGTAACGATTTCTACCAAAAAGTTATTCAGATATTTGTCTTAACTATGAATAATAAGAAAACCACAACAAATCTTGTATAACCAGTCTGCCTTAGGTCATTGGTTGAGTATCCTCGCTGTTATTAGTGTTTTAGGCCATTAACCCAAGATTTCCTGACCAAGTATGCTCAGTGAATTACCAAGCAATAAAGTAGAATTGTCACATGTAAAGCTTCATGTATTATGCCTATACCATTTGGCCAATGAAGTTATCACTATTTAAGATATTTGATGTTATATATTTAATACATTTTGTAGTTTAAATAACAGAAGTACATGTTAAATTTATTACATTTAATACTGTAAATCACATAAACGTGCATAAAATTACGACTTATTTAGTATGTAACAGGTTCCGGCTAGATTTCCACAGAACAATAGCACAGCTTCGATTGACTATGGTAATTATGTGATCTCTATTGAGTCATCAATCATATCATGATAAACAATTCACCCAGGTAACGTTTGGTGGAGTTGAATAAAACTAAAAGTTTGTGTTAGAGTTTATAGGTTTACGATAAATACTTGTTATGTTTTGTATTGATTATGATATTTGTATTGAGTCAACGACTGCATCATAAGAAAACATCCACTCAGAATAACTTATGTAAGTGATTGATAAAATAACTTTGAAAGAAGGAAGGCTTTGGGTTGTTTTTGATTATGCAAAGCTAGGATAGTTGTGGTTATAACTGTAACAAAATATTCAACAAAAAGCATAAGAATGATTCAGATTGTTATAACCCACAAGAATAAGGCCCAAGTGTGATTATGACATGGCACATATGAATACAGTAAAATTAATTCTATGTCTTTGCTAGTAGACTATTATATGATAAAGGTGTGGTTACAATTATAATAACAAGTTTAAGTAAGTGATCATAGCTGTAATAATATAACAAAATTTAAAATATACTTACATCTATTATAACAGAGTCAAAATATGTAAAAGTGTAAAAAATGTATACGCAGTTAAAATCTTTATAACAAATACATGTACATACAAGTACATAATGTGGACATGCGTAGATGCCTGCATTTCATTTTTTTAGATTTATCGCCCAAAGCTACACAAGTGTTATATAACTATGAACTGATAGATTAAAATAAGAGTAGATAGTAAACGGCACGCTCGCTGCCAATTTTTGGGCTACTCTTGTCTGAACAAATCGTGGGATTTTCTCCTTGCTCTTACAGTGCTCACCTCAAACTATATTCTATGATTCTCTAATACACAGTTCAAGCACATGAAAACGTTATATATTCCACGTTACTTGTGCACATGATATGAAAGTATGCTACTTGAGGTCATGACCTGCAAATATTCTATTCAAATATTCTATGTTAGATTATTAGAGTATGAGGTGTAAAAATGTATAAATTATTTCTTATCACTGTATTGAGCCTAAAGACATATTTACCTGTTCTTTTTTCTTCATATTACTCAAGTATATAATGTAAGATACCAAAGATAGTTATGTGAAATGCCACATTACTTGAGTAAAACTAGAACTGACATTGGTTCATTCTGGACGAGTATTTCTTTTGCTCTTTATGGACTAACTGCGATTCTACCGCGGGAAAACATACCTGAGTTTTAGCGGTATAACGATAGGAGGAGTGCAGTGTCGGAAAAAATAAATGAATGTTTAATTATATTTAATATATATATATATAATTTTGACCTGTATCAACAACAAATAAACATTTATTCTATTTTTACTCTTTCCCTTTTTTAGGCACAACAACTATAACTGCCCAACACATTTAAAAAAAAATTCAATGATCGCTGATCTTTGTGTTCGAGATCGAAACCTAAGTAATCCGATTTGAGGAGAAAACTTAAACTTATAATGTGAAAGTCTGTTAATAACACTATTCTTTTTTTCAAAAGGGCAGATTTATATTGGTATGAATTACAAATAATATGTTTTGTAAATTATTTATTACTAGCAGAGGAAAACCATTTGAGGTGAAATTAGTATCTTTATTGCAACACTACTTCTTTAAATACAGGATTTCTAAAATAATACAAAAAAAATTCAAATTATGGACACCAAAATATATAAGTCCATTTGTCTTAGGCCTAGCATTAGTTAAGCCTTTATTAAGTAAGGACTATATTTGATAAAGAGAAAAATTAACACTATAACTTTTGTACGTTTTTTGTTTTAGTTTATTTGGGGCCAAACATTACCGTACTTAATCCTATCAATAAGTAATGTTATTCTACAACTGACGCTAGATCTTTAAAAAATTGATAATTTTTTAATTTGTTGTACAAAATGTTTACTATAGTATATTTACATCCGTCGTTTGTTTATATCCGTTGAAATGAAGTATGTGCACATGCGCATTTAAATAGTAAGGTGCGAGCGAACTTTCAGAACAGACAAAAACTGAGTATTATTATAATAGATAAGTGAACTATGATACTTCATCCTCTTCGATTTAATAATATCTAGTGACATCTGGGCCAAACCTGGCTTAGCGATTATCTTGGCGAGCTGCAGATAGAAAGACTCCAATAGGAGCCAATATGCTGCTGAACATGTTCTGCCACCATTTCAACTATGGGTGTATTATGAAAGTAACAATTAACCTCGTTATTCAGATCAAAAACAGGAAACGCTGCATTTGTAGCAGAAGGTGACACTGACTGACTGCTTTCCCTCAAAATTAGAGACGACTGTATTTGAGCCTTAGAGGTCTCTAGTCTGGCAGTTTAGCCCATGTCCAACATAAGTAACCGCTTATTCTAATTCTATTGACGCCTAAAAAACTTGACTGTGGTCACCAAATTATAAAATACGGGATAATATTTCTCAATATATTAGAGGAATTGAAACATAAACATTCATAAGTGAATTGAAGATTAGGTTTTCTTTAAGGTTTGAGTTGTTCGTGTTATCATGATGTTCCCATTAAAAACTTTTTAATTTTTCGATGGATTTATTTTAAGACTAGTCTCTGTTATATTTTTTGTATTGTTGAGATTTTGTTAGCTTCTATAAGAGTTGTGGTATAAAAGCATATTATGCATTTCCTACTCTTTAGCCCCCAGTGGCGTAGTGGTATGTCTGCCGACTTACAACTCTAGAAGCCGGGTTTAGATACCCGTAGTGGGCAGAGCACAGATAGGCCATTGCGTAGCTTTGTGCTTAACTTCCAACAAACAAACTTACCCTTAATTTTATATAAATATTTCAAAATATCTGCATATGTTGTGTATTTAATTAATATAGAATGTTACTCAAGAAAGCCACTACCTTTCTCTCGCACTTGTTACTTGGGTCACTCGAGTAAAGTGTCGCATGTAGTTTCTTTTGGGAAATATTACTATGAAGTGAAACATACTATATTTAAATAAATAATAATCTCCACTGGCAGGTCATGTGTTATCCCATGACTATAACCTTTCATATTTTGCAGTGAGAGTGACATTCAGTCATATGGGTTGTTCTTGCACATCTAGGGATGATAACATTGTTGTTTTACATATATGCCGACATGTTTTCTCAGTCTGTAAGAGTGATGTACTTGATGTTGTTTAAATTCTTCAAACATTTTGTCTGAGAGCTCTCCAGTAAAGGTGTGCAAAATATATCTTTGTTTTACTTGTTGTTTGTATGAATAAAGGTTATGTCATTGCATTTTAACTTCTGTCCAGTCTTTTTTCTTTCTCTAATCTCAGTCGGTCCAAAACATTGAAATTTTCCCTTTAAATACATTTCGTGGTTAAGCCTCCTATTATTTTATGGAATCTACACGATTACTCTGAGAAAAAGTATTGCAACTGAGAAACTACATATAAGGCAGGATTGAGAAATTTCATGTCTTGACCAAAGGTTTGTTTTTGTTGAATTATCTTCAGAACTCTTGAGTTATTTAGTCTAAGCTTCATTTTTAAGAAAATGCCATTTTCCATAAGTTGAAGGGCTTATGACTAGGTGGAAGAGTTAAGTGCTGTTGTGAGAAAAAATGTCAGGTCTAGGAGAAGTATTCACTTAATGATTTCCTTTTCATTGTGGATGCATACCAGAGAAGGAGAAATGCTAGAACCTGATGAACACAAAAATTAGCTGGTTCTTCCCTGATGCTTAACCAAAGGATAGTCACAGTGGTGTGTGGTTTGGCGAGTATGAGTATGAATTAGATAGGCTCTGCTAAATTTCCAGGCATATGCCAACCAAAATGGTTCAATCCCAAATCTGTTGGCCAACTGAAAGAGAATAGAGGTGTGACTGATGTAGAATGTCCACCAACAAGTGAGACAGCAGAAACAAAGTTCTGAAGATGGTGACCAATGAAATAATAGTGAATCTTTCCATGAAGGGGGTATACTGCCAGGATGATCATAGGTTATGGATAGCCGTGGGAACATATAAAACCAATAGATAAGCTTACTCTGGTTATTTGTCATTCTACCATAGTTAGGGACCTAACACTCATTGAAATGTAGCAGTATCTATAAGTACACACTACACCAAGTGTTTGATATTTAACAAATTTCAGTCTGGTTTTAGATGAGAATCTGTGGGTGAGAGGTTCACTACAAAACTACAGGTCACTGTGACAGAGGCTAAACAAATGAAGTCCCAACATTTAACAGTGTGGTCTAAGAGGATATGGATCATATTCTTGAATCAGTTGAAGCCGGTCAATTTCCAGAATGGATGAACTTAGGACCAGGTGATGCAATGACTGACTCTGAGTTTGAAAGGTCTAGTCCAGCCTTCAGTTCTGATGAGAAGTACAATCATAGTCAAATTGCATCAATGATTTGACCAAGTGGAGAACCAAGCTGTCCATTGGGCCAAGTTCAAGACTCTAAAGAGGGGTCCCACTAAGATCTTGGCTACTTACAAAGTTGTATGAGAAAGCATACTGAGTGGTCTCAACAGGTCATGAGAAATTCCTCGTATACACAATTATTGAGGGCTACGTAGTGAGACAATGAGGCATCACTTAGATGTGAGAGCTATTCTCATCCAAATGGAGTCAGTTTCTGTGGCGTACAGCAGCAGCTGCAGAGGTTTTATTTTGGATAGAATATTTTACTCATGTAAGTACTTCTAGCTTGGGCTTTGCTGAAGGCAAACCAGCAACTAACATACCCTAGTGTAGTGATATAACCCCACTGGCTTCCAATGAGTAGGCAAGTTTCTATGGCCCTTTCGTGAAATTCTTGCCACAGTCAATGCTGATGATGATTATGCCCAGATGATACTTTGGAAGAGAGGACCAAAGCTCCCATTTTGGACACTGACAGCAATAACACTTTAAAGTAAGATAGGACTAGCCTACCAGCTTAAAACAACTGCACAGCAGACACGGGATGGTAAGCACTGAGAAATTGGTGTTCTAGGTTTAGTATGAAGTGGTCTAGTGAATTGATGCTAAATAATGCAATGATAAGGCCAACGTATGAAGTGCACTGTTTTCTTTTACAAAAGTAGATAGCATTAGCGGAATCAGGGATCTATCTGAGAATAGATGAATGTCGCATTGAAATGTTTATCAGCATAGCAGGCAAAGTGGAGATGATTGAAACTAGCAGTGTATGAGAGAAAGTACACATTTTTTGACACACTTAGGTGACACAGAAGCAGAAGCTCAGTGACATGTTGGTTGCTGATGTATTTTTGGGACCAGATGATTGACTGGGGCATACAAAAGTAACTCACCCTAACAAACACATACAGACAAAACAAGTATGGTTCAACAACTACTGTGCAGGCTTTTGAGGGGCACTAGAGTTGTAGCCAGTGCCAACATTCAGTGGATGTTAAAGAACATAATCATACAACCTTTGGAGCGTACATGGTTATCTCTAGTAGTGATGTCAGCATGGTTCTGTGTTGATTTCGTACAGATGGACATAATAACTTGCATCAATGCCTCTCCACTACCATAGATTGATGAATGCCTGAATGAAATGGAAGATACCCGATGGTTCAACAACATAAACCTGACATCCAGGCACTGACAAGTAGAAGTTAATAATGAGAGAAGATATAAAACTGCTTTCAACACTCAAGATACTTTGTATGAGTTTTGTGTCATAATATTTGACTTGTGAGTATATGAATAGTGACAAAATTTATATTAATTCTGGCCAAAATAATTTTAGCCGAAAGTTTTAGTGTGGCTGAGTTCTGTCAGTAAGTAATTATTTCCTGATGCCGAGAAACGTTTTGAGTTTAATGGCTCATAAATGGAAGCACGTTAATGCAACATAGCTTTAGAAACATAGCTAGCTGATATGGTTAGTGTAGGGGAGAATGATAATGTCACATGAGCAGGAAGCAGTGTGTCTAGAACTACTAGTGTGTGTTTGTGTGTGGGAAGCTATGTAATTTTGAAATATACGTATATGACAATATACATGTATGAATACGTAGATGTCTGGTGTCGCACAGATATATGGACATTAAATAAAGTTATTTTATTTTATGATTGTTTTATAACACAAGTTAATCAACTGCACTGAGAACACAACTGTGAAACAACATATGAATACAAATCAAGGATTGATATTGACTTTATGACTTTAACATATAAAGTTAATTGTGCTTATTGGCCTGTAGAGCTTTATTGAATATATGGTACGTCTTATAATTTCATCAATATCGGTGGTAGAATATTTCACTTTCGAAATTGAAATATTCAGCAAGCAGTGGATTTTCATGGAAGAGATAAGAGTAATAGGTAGGCACGTAGTGATTTTCTAGAAGTAGTGAGTATTTTGGTTGGATTGAAATAAAGTATTTGTCATGGACAGAAATTATTTGCAGAAAATAAAATTCACAAAGAGTGTGCTATTTGTTTAAGATTGAATATTGTTAGTCATGATGAGTGGTGTACTTTGAGATGCACAGTTTTACTGAATATCTTTTTTAGCATTGTTTCAGTTCAAGGTGTGCAGTTGAAATTGATAAAAGAGCAGATTGCGAATGTATAGCCAGAGACAAGCAATAACACTAAAACATCATTGCATTTTAACTGTCTTTAGTCTACAAAACGAATAGAGAGTGTCATGATATAAAAGACTGTTTAGTTTAGATACTATTGATTAATTTATTTTTGTGAGTGAATATTTTATTATTGTTTAGTTTTTATTATAATAACAGTAAAAAGCAGACGATTGTAGGAAGTTGTGTTTATAATTCATTAACGTTGAGACATTGACGTCGAGAATATAAATATTTCTAGAAGGCAGCAGATGATTAAGTGATTAGCCTATAAATAATGTGAAACGAGAGGAAACAGCAGTCAGGTATAGCAGGAGAGAATAAAGTTACGGGCGAGGAAAAGTTTGGCGTGAAGTTAACTACTGTAGAAGTGATAGGCCTAACGATTAACATAGGCCTAAGGTTTAATATGCTAGAGTAAGACTAACTGTAGAAAAAGAGATAAGAATAATAATTGTTCCGTCAAAGTGTGGTTCTAAAGTAACTGAATCAGCCTCAGTGCACTTTTACAAAAGGAACAGGGGATATTTTATAGAAAGAAGACCAAACGATTACGGTAACTCGTGCCACAATTGTAAATGAATCACACACAGAATACTAGTGCGATAGCAATAGAGAAGATAGTTCAGCTTGTGAACTGAAATTCTAAAATAATTGAATTGTCCTAAATGGACTTTTGACAAGAAGAAGAGAACTATATATATATATATATATATATATATATATATAGTGTTTATGATATGCCTATAATCTCAATAGTCTGAAGAATTTGTTGTACATACGTTTAACTTGTTTCAAATATATATATATTATTTGGAAAACAAGTGAAGTGCGTTTTGTTTATTTATTGTTGAATTTATCGCTAACAAGTCACAGACACCTACTGTAGAAGAATCCTAAGCCCAACAACACAGTATATATGTATACTAATTAAGAAGTATAAGTATTGTTTGTTTGAAGTTAAGCACAAAGCTACACAATGGGTTATCTGTGCTCTGCCCACCACAGGTATCGAAATCCGGTTTCTTGCGTTTTAAGTCCGTAGACATACCGCTGTGCCACTGGGGAGGGGCAGAGTATAAGTAAAAGCCTTTTAACTGATAATTGGCGACCAAACCATAACCATAAAATCTGAAAGAGAAGTTGGTATTAATGAATATCTATGGCCAAAAGATACAGTTAAGTTTCTGTGTACTGGCTTGTCTATTTAGGTTATATGAATCAATTCTGACTTTTTCTATTGAAGGTCACATTTTTAAATCTTCTGACTGTTTTATTTTCCACTAACCAGTTGTGGCTATTGCCATTTTTTTGTCTTGTTCTAGCCCACTAAATTTCTATGCCAAATTTAAGTAGTTCACTGGGAAAATTTCCTGTTTGGCGACTTCAGGGATGTTTTTCATTATCCTGCTCTTATGGAAACACAAGGTGTCACAACTCACCTTTTACTCGGCATATATGAAATTTCAGCTATAGAAATTTTAAAGGTTATTTAGAGAAATGTTTTTAAAAAGCAATTAAGAATGACTTCTCTTTTTATAACATTAAATTTATTTCTATGTGTTCCTAGGTGCTCATAAATGTTTCAATGTTTCAAATAATGTTTTATTTCTATAACGTTATATATTTCGTCTCTGTTTGGCTTTAAATCATCATCCATAGCCTTACTGTCTTTATGATCACTGGTGTATACGTCCCTTAGTGAGACAGTGATAAGTTCATGGAATTACAACATTAAAATTGGGGTTCGATTCCATGCGGTGGACACAACAGGTAGTCAAACGTGGCTTTATTCGAAAACAAATTGGCATATTATGAGAAACAAATTTGTTAGAATGCAAAATAAAAAGTAAAGTTTGTTTTATTCTTAATCACAAGGTTTATTTCTACATATTCCATAATATTTAAGCATGTTTAGTATTAATTGCTATTTTTATGTGTATTTCAGCCGTGAGGATGTTGTAATGAGACGGTTAATCCCACAATTAGATTTGAGCAACCTAAGAGTTTGAGGTATGCACTGTTGACTAGCTGCCTTTACCCTAGTCTAGCATTCCATATTTATGAACAGTTACCGCAAATAATACTTGAGTAGCTTTGTGCGAAATTCAACGAACAAACAAACAAGGTTTTCTTATATAACACACGATATATTTATCAACTTTTCGGAATAAGGGCTTAGAAAAAATATTCTAGTTTTTAAAACATATGTCTTGTCATACTGCGGCTTAACCATTCTACAGTAGATTTTGCATGGCTTATTATAAATTAGTTATGAAACTGATAAAAACACTGTTAATCTATTATGTGCATTAAAGATACGCAATTACAAGGAAATGTTAAAAAATTTCTTATTTTCATAACTAACTGAAATAGCTTAGCAATAAATAATTCCATGAATTTTATTCAGTTATGCATAATAATTATATTTTTGTGTAACACCATAAGGTAATCAAAGGAAAGACTTCCGGTGTCTTAGTTTGTCTGTTTGTAGTTAAGCACAAAGCTACACAAAGGGCCATCTGTGCTCTGCCCAC
>NW_013665895.1:381823-390859 GCF_000517525.1 Limulus polyphemus
AAGAAATGTACAAACATATTTGAAGCCTAATCAAAAGATAGATATACATCAATTTATAGCGATTCCGTGACATTTAATGTAAATAAGTATTGATATACATAAGATGAATCTATGTGAAGCAGTTTAGGTATATTTAGGAAGTCGTAGAATGAAGCAATAATTTATCGATGTTTTCCGCCTTTTTTTATGTTAAGAACAGAATTAGTCTTTAGAAGTTCTATTTAAGAATTACATCTGTAACAAAATATACCACAGCTTTATATGCGTTTAATATGATTGACAAAATGATTTTGATTTAAGTGTTTGTTTGTATTTAGAATTTCACGCAAAGCTACACGAGGACTATCTGCGCTAACAGTCCCTAATTTAGAAGTGTAAGACTTTCAGAGGGAAGGCAGCTAGTCATCACCACCCACCGCCATCTCTTTTACCAACGAATAGTGGGATTGACCGTCACATTATAACGCCAACACGGCTGAAAGGGTGATCATGTTTGGTGGGACTGGGATTCGAACCCGCAACCCGCAGATTGCGAGTCGAGTAACCTAACCACCTGGCCATGCCGAGCCTGATTTAAATGTATCTATATATCTGGAAAGAAAATAGGGTATTTAAATCAAAACATTTCCCTACAAAATTATACCCAAGTTGCCATTATCTTTGTAAGAAAAGCTGGCAAACAAGTCCTTGAAATATTATCGACAAAAGTATTTGGATACGGACGTTTGACTCGCCATAGATAATAACTCAAATTTTGAATTTAAGAACAAATTTAAAAGTTATAGCTACATTCAAATATTATCTAAAGAACGTGTGTACTTAATTTGTCTTCTTATACGAGAGTAATTCAACTAAACTTCATTATACTAACTTTCGCACTAGTAAAGTATAACCCTTCATATTTTGGCAAGTAAGCCTTTATGACAAGAAAAATCGAAATGATGACAATGTTTGTTTCAGTTTTGTACTTTACTTTGAGTTATGCCTATTAGAACACGCAGCATTAAATTGATCTTAAGGTCAAATAAATATGACACATTGAATTCCTCAGAGCAAAAAAACTTGTAGTGTTATAGGAGCAAGTAATCACGGTTGTAAAAGATTATGCGTGGGCGAAAGGGTCATTCATCTACTCATTCAATAATGGATCAAAGCCTTTGAAGGTACGGATTACTGAACAACGTGTATAATCAATATCTGAGATACTATGTAGCTAATAGCGAGGATGAAAAGACGTGTTATAAGGAATTTGACAAACATTTCCATTCATTCTTCAGAGCAGAAAAGTTTTAAACAAATATTGAAAGGTTTAGAGAGTGGTTTAGTAACAATGAACCAAAAACAAGACACAAAAAATAAAGTACTAGATATTTTAAAATAAATTCTCAATATTAATTACTTTAAGATGACGAAATGTTTTGAGCGTTGAAGATGAATAAAAATGACTCAAATGCTTATTTTGACGTTACTTTAATTTATTATGTCTACCGAAACGACATACATAACACACATGTCAAAAGAAAATAATAAAGAAAAGTTACTTGAAATCGTGCCAACACTCCATTATACTTAAAACACAATCATGATAGGGTAGAATGCGTCTTAAGATATTCTTTCTTGTTGTATATAACGTACCATCAAGTGAAGCTTGCATATTTTACAGTTGCATCATATTACACGTTTATGCCTACGCTCAAGTCGTAATACATATTTTGTACAAACACATGCATAGACATTTAGACCTATTTGTCAAGTCGTATATTTTTTTCTTGTAAATTTATCTTCAGGTAAGTTATGATTTACATGATATATTTATACTCCAGTCGCGTTGCACACACTGTATTTATAATCAAGCCATTCAAATCGTGTTAACTTTTGTTCATCTAAAGCCAAGTCATCCCAGGTATCGCATCTACGATTAAAATGTACTAAAATCATTTTGTATACTGTTAATCAAAGCTTACGTTTTGTACAATCAAGTTAGGCTGCAAAACGTTTATCTATAGTAAAGTCATGTTACACCAGTTGTTAAGCTTTCGCATTGAATAGCCACGTCGTGCTACATCTATTATTTGTTTGTTTTTAAGCGTAAAGCTACACAATGTGTTACCTGTGTTGTACCCAGCATGGGTATCAAAACCCTGTTTTTAGCGTTTTAAGTCTTCATACGTACCGTTGAGCCACTGTGGAGGGAGCTGCACCTATAGATATAAATAACACTAGATTGGCCAGTCACTACTATTTATTATTGAGGGGCTAGTGCGCGTGCGGCCGCCATTGCTTTGTGTTGAATTTCGAATCGGCAGACAATGCAAAATGGCTGAGAGCGACAGTCGTCCGACTAAGTCACGACCCGAAAGAAGGAAGGGAATGCTATGCCATTAACTGTTACATGTACCGTAACCAAGAGTCGAAGACGGAGGATGTTACATTCCACAAGTAAGTAAAAACATTCCTTTCTATAATATATTAAGTTGTAGTGGGCAACTTCGCCGTGGACATGGTGGTGACATCGAACTGGCGTGGATGTTTACATCAAGTTTCAATATATATATATATGCGATTGTTTTTTTTTTGTTTTTTTTTGGAAGGCATTTCCCCTACACAAGACGGCATGACAGTTTGATAGCTTTTGATCTGAAATGTTGACAATATTAGGTTCTCATATAAGTTGAAATAATCATCCACAACATCCCGATATCTCCTTCTACCAAAATATCTTAGATAAGAATATTCACACAATAATCCTCAGCTATCTTAATTCAAAACACACAGATTTTAACTGCCGAAAAACTAACGCCAATGGAAAAATCCTACATTCTCTATTCGAAAATAATCTAATGATAATTAATGACGTTACTCCAACGCACACGTTTAATAATGGCTCACAAGATATATTAGACTTAGCAATAATCACGCGCACACTTATACAACATACACATAATTTTCGTGTCAATGAAAACATAGGCAGCGATCGCGACCTTATATCCTTTCATTTAAATATTAACCCGCGTAATAACAACTCGACTCCACTTCCCATAGTATACAATTACTCAAAAACTGATTGGAATACTATAAATCAGAAAATGGATGTGATACTTCCGACGCCTATATATTCAGCTCAAAACAGTGTAGAGATAGATACATATGCAGCAAATATTTCAAACGCTATAATCCAAGCACTAGAAAACACAGTGCCCCCAAACACAAAAGTAATAGACATCAATCATTGGAAGCTCACACCACAAATACATACACTAATTCTAAAAAGTAGACGTTTGCACAGACTATTTTTTACAAACACGAGACCTAAACCTTAACAGGACAAACATCGATATAAAAAAACAATATCAAAGAACAACATGAGAACTGGCAACAATTCTGTCAGTCAACTGATAATAATAGACAAAATCCTTCCCTATTCTGGCGCAACTTCAAGATAATTTGCAAAGACTCTTCGTCCAAAATCCACCACACTATCAACTACAATAACAACTGCGCTCTGACAGATCAAGAAAAAAAAACAAACAATATGTTCAGCGAATACTACAAAACTGTTTTTACAATACCCAATTCAACAAACTTCTGTCAAGAACACTACAACAAACTTAACACTCGTTATTATGAAAAAATTCACACTTTTAAACCCAATTGCCCCATAAATATAAACCTTAACGAGACTCTCATTGATCTGAATATAAGCAGACCTATATCTCTTATTATTAAAAAACTTAAAAACTTATCCCCAGGTGAAGATGGTTTAAGAAATGTAATCTTAAAAAACGCGTCAGAACAGCTTCTCAAGCACCTTTGTGTCTTGTTTAATCTATCCTCAACGCAGGTTACCTCCCATTCCCTTGGAAATCAGCTATCATTAGTATAATCCTAGTACTCCAACTAATTACAGGCCAAATAGTCTAGTAAACTGTATAGGAAGGTTATTGGAAAGAATATTCACATCCAGGTTATTGTTTTACCTTGAGTCAAACCATTTACTATCTGATATACAAAATGCGCTCAGGAAAAAACGTCAAACAACTGATCACCTTGTCAGATTAACCAAAGCTGTCCACTGTGTTTTTAACAAAAATCATGCAACCATAGCCTCTTTTCTTGATGTTAGAGACACATTTGACAGTGTTTGGCACACAAGCCTCAGATATAAACATTCCCAGTATAATATACCAATTCCTATCATAAGATGAATCTCAAGCTTCCTAACTGAAAGAACAGCTAAAGTCAGAATAAACAACGTGTCCACAGCCTTTAACTTGGAGATAGGTGTTCCCCAAGCCTTAGCGTTAAGTCCCCTACTGTATATTTACTGTATATAAACTTTCCCGAACTCATTGAAACTAAGTATGCTGACGATATAACCCTTTGGTTCACATCTAAAGACCCACGTATAGCAACCAAGAAAGTCGAGCTCTTACTCGATCACGTAACTAAATGGTGTAATATCTGGCGCGTTTTTCTCAATCCTTTAAAAATACAAACCTTATTATTCAGAAAAACACTCAAAAGAAACAGGAAAAAAAAGTTAAACAAGTCAAGCTTACCCTCTATAATACTGAAATCAAGTTTACTAACTCAATTCAATTCCTGGGTATAACCTTCACCAACAGACTCGCATGGAATGCACACTTTAAGCAAAACAATGATTAAATAAATCAAAGAGTAAAGTACGTAAAGAGAATCGGTGGCTATACGAAAAGTTGCAATGCTCAAACTATATTATTAATTTACAAAATGTACATTAGACCAGTCGCTAAATATGGTAACGCCATTACATGTAACATCTCCGACAACTTATATAAATTATTATAAACAGCAAAACTAAAAACAATCAGAATTGCGAATCGCCTTCCAGTCTACACACCAGGCACATATCTTCATGATTTCAGCATGATAAAGACACCGAAAGAAAGATTCTTGGATTACAAGAAAACCAAACATCGTAATTTCCTATTTAGCAATATTAAGAAATTAGCTGAATCACCCGATTTATGGAACAAACACGTATCCCTCTTCAACACAATTCAAACACTCACTTACGCAAATCAGCTACCCTAAGTATTTTCCATTTCCTAACCCCCCTTTTCAAGTTTCCGACCAGTCAAGGACTAGAACAAAACTTTATATGTGTCTATGTACTTTGTTTCCAGTGTAATAATGTGTTAAATTCTATTGTTGTGATTACTACAGTATTGTTCAACGTAACCTATATTTACATCTTCTGTTGCCTTGCTTATTGTCTAGAAATTTTTACACGTTTTATAGTAATTCCTGTATGCTGAATCAACGTAACCTATATTTACATCTTCTGTTGCCTTGTTTATTGTCTAGAAATTTTTACATATTATATAGTAATTCCTGTATTCCGAATCCGAAAATGATATCCGTTTTTCTCCATCATGTACAGATTTTTCACAAAATGTCATAACGCAATATATAATAGAAAGACCAAAAGACGTTGAATTCACGCAAAAAATCAGGACATATTCGTTTGACATGTTCTTCCTTTTTCTTCAGTTTATTTGTATTTTTGTCAAAAAACATAATGATAAAAAATGTTCATTGTGGTAAACGAAATAACAATTTGATCTAAGTAAGTTTCTTTTTACTTCCCGATTTGTAAAAATCCTTACATGATAGAAAAAAGGAATATTATTATCGAAATCTGTGTAGCTGAATTATGGAAAATTCGTTATTAAAACCAAAACAACTTTTATGAAGTTTAAATTCGCAGGTCAGTGTTATCCAATCAGCTTGTTTGTGAAGATTGTACATTTCCGTATTTGTATCTATCAACTGTAATAAATAAATCTGTCCGTCGTGAACTCTTTTGGAACGGGTCGTTTGGCCCTCCCATTCGATTCGCGCGTGCCAGCTCTGCACCTCCCCCGCTGTGCGTTGATAAAGCTGTGTTGGGCTCGACGAGTGGTTTCAAGATAAGTTGAATATATAATTTATCAAGTTGTGTTGGGCTTGACGAGTAGTTTCAAGATAAGTTGAATGGATAATTTATCAAGTTGTGTTGGGCTTGACGAGTAGTTTCAAGATAAGTTGAATGTATAATTTATAGGATAATCAACAGCGTTTTAAAAAATGATTGTTTAAACTATAGAAGATCTTGATAAATATGATTCTTGTACTCTGGTGTAAAATTAAAAATAAATAAATACTGCAGTTAAAAACAACAACAAGTATTTATGTTTACATAATAAAACAATTTATTTGGGACTGATCTACAGTCACCATTATACTCGATATGTTTCGAGGCTCTAACACCTGATTTTCAGATTTATAGAAGATCTGCCTGAGGCATAATTATCATATGTATTATTTGTGAAGCATATCAAAGAGTAACTATAAAAATTAGTTAATTACGGCCCAGAGTAGTATGTCTGATATATTCTTATCAAAACTGGATTTCCCAAATTGAATACATAATTGCGTTTCTCTTGTTTCGTTAACTCAATTCCAAGTTGCTCACAACAAGTTGTTGGAAACTTATCTGGTTTTCCTGTAAAAGCACGATGGAACTTTTGATTAAAAACTTAGGTTTAGAAACATATTGTACATGGGTTGGATTGAATTTCGCGCAAGGCTAAACGAGGGCTGACTGCGCTAGCCGTCCCTAAATTAGTAGTGAAAGACTAGGGAGAAGACAGCTAGTCGTCACCACTCACGCCAACTCTTAGGCTACTCTTTTACCAACGAATAGCATGATTGACCGTCACGTTATAACGCCCCTGTGGCTGAAAAGGTGAGCATGTTTGGTGAAACGGGGGGGGGGGATTCGAATCCGTAGATGGCGAGACGAGTGCCCTATCCACCTGGTCTTGCCAGGACTTTATTCTAGATGGAAAAGTTGGTTGGGTACTTGTATTATTATTTTTTGTAATATTAATAGATCTTTTTAATCTGCCTCATTTAGCCAATAGAAGCCGACTCGTTCTTTGAGACTTATTCTATTGGCTGTCTAGGGAAAACTATAATATTTTATTTCGAAAGTTATATCATGAAATGAAAATATTATGCTTAAAAAAATTCTGTTTAATATATTTTCAGATTTCTTTTTAAACAGAACACTAGCCTGGTCCGCCTTATATCCTAACAATCCTTAGTGAATAAAGTAAAGTATTAGGTCGTCAAGAAATTAATGGCGCCTTTTGGAACACTTTCATTAACCACCACCCAAAAAACGTATAATAATTAAACAAATCGCCTAAACGTCACGTTAGCCTAGCCTATATAACGTGTAAAGTTTAGTATACCCTAATCCCTTATAGTGATGGCACACGACGAGACACACATTCGACATGTAATGCTGTTTGAATACAAAAAGAGAAAAAAAACGCCTCTGTAACCACAAATAATATCAAAGAAGTTTATGGAAATGTTTTCAACGTTCGTAAGTGTCAAAAATGGTTCAGCAAATTTCATTCAGGTGACTTTAGCTTTAAAAACTGTGATCTGAAGACGCTTGTTGAGTTTAACCAAAGCAACACACTCGTGAAATGGCTTTGAAATTGCATGTCTCTCATGAAATAATATGTAAACATCTAAGGAATATGGAAAACTCCTTAAAGAAGGTGTTAAGGTACCTCACAAACTATCCAATGATCATCGTTTCCAACGTATGCGCGTGAACCATTTTTGGACAGAATTGTCACCGGTGAAGAAAATTCTTTATGCGAATATTGAATGCCAAAAACAGTGGCTCAGTCCTAGACAAAAACCACTTCTGACCCAAAAACCTGGACTCCATCCGCAGAAAGTGATACTTTGAATTTGGTGGGACATTAAAGGAGTAATTAATTTCGAACTCCTCAATCCACAGCGAACCGTCAATGCAGAGATCTATAGTCAGCAACTTCATCAGAAACGCCCTTCACTCTTCAATCGGAAAGGTGTCCTTCTTCTCTACGACAATGTACGTCTACATGTGGCACGTTTTACGCAACACAAGATTATGGAGTTGGGTTGGAAAGTTCTCCCCCACCAATCATATTCTCCAGATATGGCACTATCAGATTACCATCTTTTTCGTTCGTTGAAACACCATCTTAATGGGAAAACGCATGCAAATGTAGAAGGTGTTAAAGAGGACATCGATATGTTTTTTGCTTTAAAGCCAAATGATTTCTTTAATCAGGGCACTAACAACCTGACTGTAAGATGGAAAAGAATCATCGATAAGAATGGAGAGTATTTCATCTAATAAGTGTTTTGTTTTGATATATAAGTTGTTCGGGTTTTTCAATAAAAAAAGCGACATTAATTTCTTGACGACCTAATACTAACCGAAACATCTAATGATTTACTGTAAAGATGGAAGGAAATGATACTCAATTTCTTACACTTTTAGAAATAGCACTTTTTTCATCCATTAAGCTACATAAATTGATTCGAACGTAATATAAAACTAAACGTACTTTATTTAAGCACTATATCTCCACATTTAACTGGTTAAGATTGCTAATATAGAACCTCTTCATGTATATCTGAGATATCAGTGATTTATAGTGGCGAAGATTTTAAACCTCCAATATTTTTAACATACTGAACCAGTTTTGAAGAAATAAGACAGCTTTAAAAGACACGTTTATGCTTTACGTGTTCATAAAAACATGATCACCGTTTTTTTTTAATTTATATCTCATAAAATATAGTTTTACTATAGGCATAGCGTGAAGATATTTTGGTTTATTCTTTTCTTCCCGTATTTTATAATAAGTACTGTTTTCTTAATATGAAATATTTGATGAAAAAGTATTGCATATTCCTTACGGAATGGTAAAAAAATGGGATTTTTGAATAGCAATTCCTTGAAAAAACACTTAATTGTCTCAATAGTAGTTCCTCATTAAAGATTGTGAAACATACTTAATTTATTGTTAAATAATTCGAATTGTAGACACCAATATTTGTGTGTTTAACTCTTTTATTAATTACTAGCTGTGTACCCGTCCTTCGTACGAGTTGTGTGTATAAATAATACATTAATTTAACAGTTAACAAACACATTAC
>NW_013665895.1:391558-407408 GCF_000517525.1 Limulus polyphemus
CAAAACACCTAACTTCAAGGGGTAATAATAACCTCGTTTACACTAGAATTAATATTTTTTTAAAAACTTACTACTACTTAATAATACTTATGAAAGAGGATACTCCGTTAGAAACTATGTCACATCATTAAACTGGTTGACACCATTGTTTTGGTTTTTTGAATCATCATGTAATAAAAGAAGCAGACGAAAGAACAAGAAATTAAAACTTTTTGCTATGATATTTATAGACATTCCCAGAACTAGTGACTCAGTCATTACATAGATAGTTAATAAAGGAAACACTGTATAGTACTGTAAAGTTCTTTTGGTTTATTGAAGAGATATTTAAAATACCATTTCGATGAACAATCCCAGCCATCCTTACATAAGCAATGCTACCGCCTGCCTGATAAAACTATTAGGTCGTCAAGAAAAAACCCGAACAACTTATATATCAAAATAAAATATTTATTAAATTAGTCTCCATTCTTATCAATGATGCTTTTCCATCTTAAAATCAGGCTGTTAATACCCTGATTAAAGAAATCACTTGGCTTTGAAGCAAAAAAACATGTCAATGTCCTATTTAACACCTTCCACATTTGCATATGTTTACCCCATTAAGATGGTGTTGCAGCGAACGAAAAAAAAATGGTAATCTGATGGTGCCATATCTGGAAAATATGGTGGGTGGGGAGAACTTCCCAACCCAACTCCATAATATTGTGTTGCATCAAACGTGCCACATGTGGACGTGCATTGTCGTGGAGAAGAACATTTTTCCGATTGACGAATGAAGGGCGTTTCTGATGATGGGCTTGATTTAAACGTTCCAGTTGCTGACTATAGATCTCTGCATTGACAGTTCGCTGTGGATTGAAGAGTTCAAAATGAATTACTCCTTCGATGTCCCACCAAATGCAAAGCATCACTTTCTGCGAATGGAGACCAGGTTTTAGGGTTGCAATTGTTTTTGGCGTTTAATATTCGCATAGAGTATCCATTTTTCATCACCGGTGACAATTCTGTCCAAAAATGGTTCACGCTCATTACGCGCCAGAAGAGACAAAACAACGCTCACACGTTGGAAATGATGATCATCGGAGAGTTCGTGAGGCACCCAAACACCTTCGTTGTAGAGTTCTCCCATATTCCTTAGATGTTTACGTATTGTTTCATGAGAGACGTGCAATTTCAGGGCCATTTCACGAGTATGTTGCCTCGGGTTAGAATCAACAAGAGTTTTCAGAGCATCAATATCAATTCCAACATGTCGGCCACTGTCATCACAGTTTCTAAGGCTAAAGTCACCTGAACAAAATTTGCTGAACCATCGTTGACACTTACGAACGTTCAATTCATCAGTATAGAAAACACGTCCCTGGTTTTGCTCGTTAAACATTTTGCAGTCTGATGCCCATTTCAACCTCCTGGTTTGACTACATTTTCTCAGCAACTGGTTTCGTGTAGCTCGTATTTATTGCGACTGCTTTATCCTAACGTGTACCTTACTGTTTCCGAGCTAAGATTCAGATCTGTAATTGTAGCAAGGATGGTTGACAAGATCCCTATTCGACTGTCGTTTATTTCGTAAAGAATGTACGCTGAAGTACTTAATATCACTTTTGGAGAGTTTTTATTTTCTATCTAGACTGTTGTTTCATTATTAACAGTACTACGTTCATGTATTCTCTTTAGAGTCATGCATACATCTTTTACGGAAATATATAATATTTCTGCACTTTTTCTCATGAAGCATCATTGATTAGCATAAACTTGAAATTTTACATAATTGTGATACAGTATATCAGTCCTGGGAGTCATGAATGGATTTATACTACTCCTACTTGTAACTGTATGACTGCTTGTACTTTTGGAGTTTTTATATTGTGTGACACTCTAAGATTGGTTGTATAATAACAAATCATTGTGAAAACCAGCGTGCTACTGCACAATAGTACAGTTTACTTTCACATGACAAACGGGAAGTATTCCCGTAGACCATGTTTTTTATACCTCTTTTCTACACCGTTTTCATAATATTTTCTAGTATTATTGTTTTAATTTTTATTTTTAATGTGAATGTTTCTTCGGTTAGTAAACAGAACGGTTATATAAACTCTTTAAACCGCAGTACTTTAGAAATTGAAGTGTACCATTTTTAATCATGTGTCTTTCACAAAGAAACATTTTAAGAAACAATTGAGTTAGAATAAAACAATATTTTTTTTCAAAATAAAGAACCTTTGAATACCATTTTCTTATAAAATAGTGAAATTATTGCTAAGACTATTTTTTTTTCTCGAGTACTACGTTTAGCAAAATATCATTGAAAAATATTTCGTCTAAAATTTTCAGAACTCTCGAAATAACCAACAAAATATAACGAAAATATACTTCTCATTTCGTATTTTAACCACTCTATTATTTTAGTTAATTTTATTTAAGAATTCAAACTCTCTATTTGTCACAAATAGCAGACTTGTTGAAAAATATGGATCACTATTGATATTGTTTCTAATTTCTTTGGGTAACGTTTAAGCAATCGCTTTATGTGTGTAAGGTTAATAATTATCCATTACTAAGGATGAACATATAATGATACAAAAATAAATCACTTTTCATAAGTAAATTCTCCGAAATCAGAAGAAAGGAGTCGTGATACCAAAAGGAAATAGATTTTACGACAATCACATGGGACCAAAAAAAAATAGATAGATGTATTTTGTATTTTCATATATCAAAATAAATAATCACCCCATGAAAGTAGTTGTTAAAGCAAAAATTAACATAAAGACACTATTACCTAGAGGATAAACTGCTATTTTCTTTCAGCTGTTCCCTTCTAATTTATTGGTTTATTCGAATTCAAATTCTGCTTTTGTGTAAAAAGTATGATCTAAAGTTTCCATGTCTAGTTTGTTTTATATGAGATCAAAGAAAACATTTATTTGACGTGTTTCAAACGAAAGAAACTCACAACTGACAGACAAATATCCTAATAATAAGTTATTCTTCTATAACTTTGAGATATGATATTCCTAAGGAATAATATTATCATAGTTTTAAAGACTACTTTACGTGTTCTGATCAAACACTACTCTTTCGTAGCGCTTCTTATTCGGAATGAACCACATCATATATCTATGTAAAATTATTTTTTCAAAATACCTTGTTGTGTGACGTTTTGCAGTGAAGAAATTTAAAACATAGACCTGTAAAGTATTTGAAAGATTTATAGTTTTTGTTTACTAATTTCATGATATTACTTTAACAATACCTTCATATATCTATTTGTCTGACACAAAATGCCTTTATTGTCTAACATAAGTTTAAATTAGCAATATAATAAGAAATACTCTCACTGTAGGGACACGTTCCACATATTTGCAATATTATTGGATACACATTTCCTGAAACAATTATATTACTATCACACAAACATTACATTGTATTTATGCTGTAAACTGGTTAGAATGATAGCTTCAAGAGATAAGGTTTACTACATGGTGTTCCAAAAGCTAGTAATCTCCATATCCAAATCTCTTGTGTGGGACTATTTCTTTCTAATATTCGCACAAAGCTACACGAGGGTTAAAAAGAAGACAGCTAGTCAGTAGCATCAAACCACCAAGTCTAGGGCTGCTCTAGTCTAATTTTGAGATTTTACAGCCGAACTAACGGTACACGGAACAAACATAAGTTCCTGTTGGAAAATCTCATCAATATGTTTGTTTTGTAAGACAATAATATATATATATATATAGTATTATAATCTAAAAAAATAAATTTGAGAAACATAGATTTATTAGCGTTGCTATGAATCATATCCATAACGTGTTCATGAACACGTTCAACCAGTAATCTTTCTGTTTCCTGAATTTATAGATTTTCTACAGCACATACAGAAAGTAAAGTTTAACATACAATGTGATATGCAATTAAAACAGTTTTTTGATGTAACTGTACGCCATCTCTGAAGTAACTAAGAATGCATGTGTGGCAGTGTTGTATTTTATAAATGTGGTTTAATTAAAAACCTAACTGCTAATAGTGGTAGAGACAGGGATATTGCTGTTGACTAAAGGGTTTCAAGTTCTGGTAATGTGGTGATTTGAAATCATGATAAGATTGAGGAGAACGATGCTAGTGATATGATCCTATTACAGAACTAAGAATGTTTTCAGAATTATGATAGCAACCTTGGTATTATGTAAATAGATAAAACAAAAAAGTATTCTAGAAGAAGAGAAATGCTAAATTTTTACTGATTGTGTTCTTTGCAAGATTTTAAGTTACTTTGAAATGGGTTATAAACACTTATTATTATGGGAAAACATTTGAAATTCTGTATTTCTGGAATTTAACGTCATTTGTGACAGTTTCCAAACTCATGTGAAATGATTTTTTTCTTTGTCAGGTGTTATAATAGTTAAAAGAACCGCCTAAACTTCACGTTAGTGTAGCTTATATAATGTGTAAAGTTCAGTATACTCTAATCCCTTATAGTGATGACACACGATGAAACACACATTCGGCATATAATACTGTTTGAATACAAGAGAAACAACGCCTCTGTAGTAACAAAGAGTATCTAAGAAGCTTATGGAAATGTTCCCTAAGATCGAATTGTTTGAGAAAAATCAACAATTGTTTGTTTGAAAATGAAGGGAAGAACGGTATCACAGTCAGTGTACATTTACATTGAAACATGACGGTATCACAGTCAATGTAGATTTATAGTTGCCTTGAAGTACTACTAAGATTCAAGGTTCTTATGTGGCTAAAACACATTAAATCACTTGGTCAACTTCTGTGGTCCTGGCTGGATAATAATTTACTGGTGTAGGTAAATAAAATATAGAGTATGCGAAAATAATGTACAAGTCACAAGACTCACTGGAAGAAGAGGAAAAGACAGTACCTTGGATATGATATACATATATAAACTTCAGAAACAATACATTAATCTTCTGTTGGATATACATGTATGTACACATATCTATAAAAAAAGAAATACTACAGCCTTCTTAAGGAATTACCCCTACGCTTATTAACAAAACTTTCAGTAAATTACACATCACACTAGTTTTATTTTAGTTATTTTGTACTATGCATTGTATCAAAATTGATTGCTGATTTAACCTAGAAATATCTTTGTAGACTTAAGATTTCTTTTTCCTACATTTGATATTCTTCTTGTGAATTTGCTACGTTTATCTATATTTCTAGCAATATTAATTCGTTGTATATTTAGTTATAAACACGATATTCTTATTTTTGCTTTTCAGTAGTAAAACAGAACGTTTAATTATTTTTATTTTGGTCTACACAATAGCTGATGTTGTATTTTTAATTGAACTTTGATATTCGATATTGAAGCTTAAAGTGTGAAACTGTGCACAGTAATGGAAATAATTATGAAAATACAAGCAATACATTTACATGACTCACAAATGTAGAATAATGGAAACTAATTAATTAATGTATTAATGTTACAAACATTATAACGGAAAACACAAAAGACATGTTGTACAATGAACTTTCTATTGAATCCTTTCCTTTACACTGAGCAGTAATTATTGTTTTTGTGCTGCCATACAATTTTGAAAACATGGCTGTTGTATATTTATTACGCCCCACAATTCGGCCAAGTCGCTTTTTGTCTTTTTCAGTATGGCCAGGTGTATAGGGCGCTCTGGCGGTCGTGGGTTCAAATTCCCATCCTCCCCAAACATGCCCGCTCTTTCAGCCGTGGGAACGTTATAATATAAAGTCAATCCAACTATAGAACTATAAAAGAGTAACCCAAGAAATGGCGGTGGGTGGTGATGACTAGTTGTTTTCCTCTAGTCTTTCACTGTTAAATTAGGGACGGCTAGTGCAGATAGCCCTCGTGTAGCTTTGTACGAAATTCAAACCATTAACCTTTCTCAGTTTTTACATAAATCCCCTACAGCCTCAAAAACTATCATATTGGGATTTTGTGCAGTATTCCATTAGCCTCTTTACCATGAAGATATCGTTTCAACACGTTGAGGTCACTGACTTGCTGCAAGATGAATACCCGTCTCATGATTCGCGTTCTTGAGGGAATAGCATGATGGATCATAATGTGAATGCAATTGTGAGCAGCCAGAGTGTCATCAGTTTTGTTTAGACCATTTGCACCGTTTGCTAAGATGCAGACCCAAACATGTACTCCCTCCCTCAACCGTCTTTCAACCTAAATGTACATTGACTGTGATACAGTCTTGTTTCAGTGTAAATGTTCATTGACTGTGATACCGTCATGTTTCAATGCAAATATGCCTTGACTGTGATACCGTCATGTTTCAACGTAAATGTACACTGACTGTGATACTGTCATGTTTCAATATAAATGCACACTGACACCGTCATGTTTCAATTTTATTCGAAATTATAATACGTTACATATAATTTGAAGAGTCGTCCGGGGTAAATTGTAATACGTAACAACTGACTTTTTACAGTAGTTGTATATTATATAAGGAGTAAGAAGCTTCTAGAATCTCCTCTCTCCCAAGAAGAAGATTGAGTACCTGAAATTGTGAAATAAATGCATTAAAACAAATATATTGATGGTATTAAAAGGTTGCAATAAAGATTTAAAGAGGAATGTTTAAATTTTAGAAAATGAGCATGTGTCTGGAACCATCCAACAGTTACGAAATATTTTTTAAAATCTTAAAATAAATTCCATACAATTGCCACACACTGGTCAGACTGAAAGCCAGTTTCTTTAAGTAAAATTTTACGAAGAATGTTAAACATATGGGTAGATTTTTTACAGGTTGTATAGACAAAAATAAATAGTGATCAAAACAGGATAGCTTACCTCTGGTTGGACATCTCACTTAAGGATTGTTTTTCTGAACCTAAGTGAGACAGGCAGTTTTACTATTGGTCATGTATCATTTTTATCAAATGTATTAGGATTGTGAAGCACTAGACAGTATTTTGGAGACAGTATTCAGTGCACTTGTTGGCAGTATTTGTCACTTAAATTGTTATTTTATATTAATGACGAAAAAGGTTACTGGATTGTGTGACGGATTTACTATCCTATATCTATTTTAACATAGATGTTAGTTTAGTTAAATTTATATTTATAAATGTACGTAACTTATACTGTTAAATCGGTATTGCGAAGTTCCTGCTTATTCAATAAAATTGTAGGAAATTCTCGAGTGTAAGAATCAACAATATATGTGTGTACTTAAACACTGGTTTATCGTTTATATTATTGCGTAAATTAAAATTTCAAGAAACATTCCTCACGCCTATAAATATAACTAACATGACGCGCCAAAAGACAGCTCTCTTATTGGTTTGCTCTAGTTGGTGTGCGGTAAACCTCGGAAGCTATAACTGTGATTGTTTTAACGCTTATTAATCGGGAACTTCAGATATTTGACCAGGAACATTTATAGATTTCGAATATCACAAATCATTTAACTTCAACGGATTCACATTGCTTTGTTTGTTTGTTTAAAGTTAAGCACAATGCTACACAATGGACTATCTGTGCTCTGCCCACCACGGGTATCGAAACCCGGTTTATAGCGTTGTAAGTCCACAGACATACCGCTGTGCCACTGGTTGGCCAGTCACATTGGACATTAGTATATTTACGTAAACATTATATAATTTCAGTGGTGGATAAATCGGCGTGTGTGGCCAGCGAAGACGGAAGAACACATAATTATCTAGCTCCCTGTTAAGTACATTATATCTACATCTATTTAAAATTTATTCGCTCATCGTTAACCCTCGATAAGATATCAAGGAAGTTCCAGACCAGATAGAGGATTAAATATTGTTTGTAAGTTTGTAAAACTTTTGTATATAGATCATTATTTGTAATAACCGTTATTGTAAATTGTGTTATTGTTTATATATTGAAATATATTTGTATTAAACAAAAGTGTGTGTGTATTAATCTTGTTAGCAAGTATCACACATTGGATACATATCGACGTTTATTTAATTTCTAAATCTAAATTATCATTTAACTCAGGATCGGCAGTTGATCGTATTGAAAGTCGTCTAGTGTGAGTAGTTCTGTTAAAAGTATATTGATTGTGTACATGGAATCGATTTTTGAGCGGCCGCCATTTTATTTCCAAAAGGCGTATGACAGTTTCAAGTAGCCTACAACCTTCTTACACATCTATAAAACAAAGGAAAAAGTTTTATCGAAAACGGTACACTCGTTTTCCCGTGAAAAGCAAACAAAAACACGTCCGCGAGCGTTACCGACAGACACACAGACAGACCGAAATTGAGATAAGGCTTGTTTCGGCTTCTCTGGTGTATGAAACGTGAAGATATGCAAAAAATACACTATTCTAAGTAATGTACTGACAAAACTCTTATTTTATTTATATAGATTGGTATTTTTTTACTTTATTTTCCAGTTGTTTACTTAGCGCAAAACTATACATACAATGTGCTATTTGCACTCTGTCTACCGCAAGGAATCAAACCCTGTATTTTGAAGTTGTAAGCCCAGATACTTATCATTGACCCACAAGGGGAATTTTAGTAGATTCAAATTCCCTGAATAATTTATATTAAAAGGTCATGCGAGGTTACACTTTTGATATTGGAAAGAAGCAAAGTATTTGTTCTTTATTTCTATATAAATTTAACTTTTTAGTAATTGCATTAGATGAGAACTACAGTAAACGTTAGTAATATCTGCGCGTAAGAAAAAAATCCTCGTTACAAACCCAAATGACTGCCTTTTCCTGCTTGTGCACGTTTCATGGAAGGAACGTGTACAATATCTAATAATCAGCTTAAAGTGTAACATTCCATCAGTACTTTCAGCCTCCTCTTAAAATCTTCAAAAAGTAGAGATATTTTCTTACAAATGCACAAAAATTTAGCTTCTGCTCTTTTAGCATTTTTTTTAATTTTGAAAAGTACTTAGAACACAGAACCTGGAAATTTAGAATTTTTAAACTTTAGAAGCACATGTGAATAGATGCTCTTTAGGGTTAATCATTAAAAGTAAAGATTTTCCATTTTAGAGATAGTAAACTTGTGAGGAAATTTATAGATATTCAGCGTGATTAACCAGCCATAGAGATCTGAAATAAATGAGCTTAGTTAAGTGATATTAACGTATTTTTTTATTGTAAACTTATATTGAAAAGCTGAAAGTGGAATTTTAACATATATAAGTAGACACATTACGTTTTTCATCACTTTTTCTAATTTAACTAGTTATATGCTTCACTAACTTTTATCTTTCACACCATATAACTAAACGACTCTTTCTGTGATTAGACGTTGGAGGTACTTTTTACCCAAAGTTTCGGTAAATAATGCTTCAGGATATACTATTTTAATGTCTAACCAAACCTGGTATTTATAACTCGAAACGTCACACAGTAAAAGTTTTAATTAGATGGAAAATTTCCCATCTGCTCATTAGGTAATACTGCCTTCTAGTATATTACAAAAATGAATGTTGGTTTGAAAATACTGTATAGAGGTAAACAATAAGCGATATGAAAGTTTTCCTGCTCATGACAGAAAAAGCAAACAAACAAGAAAACGTATCAACTTAAATAAACCTCTTTTGGTACTGGTATTTCTAGGCTCTACTATGGCAACCAACAACTAGTTAATTAAATATTCGTATTGTTATAACGCTATCATTGGTTCGAAAAAATATATAATAAGTTTATCAACATGTTAAATACAAAACAGACTTGTCAAGTATTAGAAAAAGCAAATAGATGATATACTTAGAAGATACACTTATGTGATCGTTGATCTGGAATATACTAGTCAGTTGAAAGTATCGTCACTATAATTTTAGTAAGCCATTATTTCATTAATGATTAAAAGCTATTCTTTGTCTACGTATCTATTATGTTCTGTCGAAACGGTATGCTTTTAGATCTTATGTATCACAAAACGCCGATTTGTTTGAAAATCAAACAAAAAAGAAACATTAAAGATATGTTTAGCGACAAAGGAGCTTAAAAGTATGTTACAAGTTCGTTTAGTTTCTCTCTGAAGAACTTGAATATTTGCTGTGCAAGTGATTTCACTACCCATGGTTAACTTTAAAAAATACAAGTAATATATTTCTAAGGAAAGTTTGTTAACTAGCTGTGATCTTTAAAAACTGTCTTCTATTGGAAAAATTCCTTTAATTATTTCACATGCAGATATATTGTTAGGTGGATGAATTTTAATATTGTATAGGAAGGGAAAGCTGAATGTCAATTTATATATTGTACAAAGCTGCTCGAGGGCTATCAGTAATAGCTGTCTATAAATCGGAAGTGCTAGACTAGAGGAAAGGCAACTAGTTAACCATCTGCCTCCCAGTGGCACAAAGGTATGTCTGCGGGCTTACAACGTTAGAAACCGGGGTTCGATATCCATGGTGGGCAGAGCACAGATAGCCCATTGTGTAACTTTGAGCTTAATTACAAACAAACAACATTATCTCATGGGCTGTTCTAATCGAATTGTGGGCTTTGACCATAACTTTTATAACGCAACCATGGCCCCAGCGTATAATTTCTTTGATTTTGTTTGTTTTTCAAGGCGCGAACCATCGAACATTAAATTCACAGTTTGGTACGTCAATCACTGGACCGCTGAAAATCTCAGAAGATGTTGCGAAAAATTAGAAACTGAAAAACATTCTTTTAAAAGATTCTTGTTATAGGATTTTTATAAATTATGTATTGCATTTCTAATGAGATGTGAGAAGCTTACATGCATTTGTACTTTTGAAAGGAAATATTATAGCTAGCTTTTCCATCTAGTTTTTATATGTGGTTTGCCTAAATAAGTTTTACATTTAGATTGTCTGGAATAGAATAAGTAGAGGACAATAGTCAAATAATTTTTGATTCTCTTAATTTCAGTGATGTGAATATAAAGTGCTACTATGAAAGAAGCATTAAATTAAATTTAGTTTGTACTCAGAACGATGCAAATTTAATGTCTTATTTCGTAATGTCTTTCTTTTTCCATTGAAGCATACCTGATTTTTCTCGTGTGTTGCTCTTATAAAAACACAAACAAAAAACTAATCTCATCATTTATCTAAATGTTTTGCATTTTATATTTGCATTATTTTTACTGGTTTAATTAATTGTAAAATTTGGCTACTTTTCTGGATAAATTGGGCATAAAAAGTTGGAAGTAATGTTATACTGAGAAATTACAATTGAATTTAATCTACAGCGCTTATAGCTATACCTTGGTTACCAATAGTATAATTATAATTAACTTTAATATGCTATAGCTATAATTATCAAACTTTGCCCAACTAACTGCGCATTAAAACATCATGAAGGTTTAAAGTTAACTTTACAGCACTAAAAGCAGACTAATATTTCAAGAAATTAATTAAGGACATATTTTATTTTCAGTGGTTATTATTGCAAATCAGAGTTACTTCTGATTTGAGTCAGTTGCTCACTTGTTTAGCATCAAAGACTGCCTGCACAGGAAAAGTCGTACCTCCTTCCGCTTCTGTATAAATGTGTCGTATAATGTTGGAACGAGGAAAGAGAAAAAAAAACATGAAAAGACGCGACATTGGTAAAGAAGAATAAAAAAATATATGATTTTTAACTAAAGTGCAAAGTCTTGCAGCTTTATTAGTATAAATATACTACTTAATAATGAAACCACTTATGATGAGTGATCTAAGTTCTATATAAGGAATGAATGTATGTTCAACGTAAGCATATTTTTATATCGTTGTAAAACTTTTTTTACTTGTGTATACATACAAATATGTCGTTTTCCGATTTTTTCATATTACTTAGTAGCAAGCACTAAACAAAAAGACCTTTCCTTTGATAATCCTTGTAAACTGATATTTTACACAGTGTATTGGTGAAAACTCTAACTAATTAATTTTTATACACCTTCTTTTTCTATAATTTAAATAAATTTAATCTTTAAGACTTTATTATTACTAGTAAAGACAGAGTTAATGGATTCTAAGACATTTTTGTTTGGTGATTACAGCCTTCTTATAAAATAAGCCAACTTGACGCACGTTAAAATTCAGAATAAGATATAAGCTTTGCTGTAAAATCCTTAGTTAATTGCATTATGAACTTTAAGCAACTTTAAGAAAATGTAAAGAACGAAATTAAGTTAATAAAAAATAACAAAATAAATTACTAAAAAAGCTGACATAAAATCAGTCTTTACCCATTAAGCTTGATTAGGATTGTGAGCAGGCAGTCTGGTAAAAATAACAATATAGTATAGCTTAAAAGCATTAGAATGGATTGATTTTCGCATGATTATATCTTTTTGTTTGTTATAATTAGAACAATACCTAGAAATAGGTGACAAACTACAAGATAACGTATTCTGAGTTCTATATGTTTCTTCTTTTCTATAGATAGATAACGTATAAGTTAATAATAAATTTAATGAGTAACATAAAACACAATGCAATGTTTTATTCTTGTTCAAACAGTAAATTTATTAAAAAACAAGAGGAAGATTCTATATAGAATTTAAAAGAAATATTCGTATTGTAATTTTATTTTTGTTTCATTGTTTATGTTCACACTATGACAAATCAAAGTCAGCCAATTTTATTCTACGTCTTTATCCACTTTAAGCAGTAAGAAGGTTTATAGCAAGGAGCAGCACTGATTTTAAAATTGGTGTGATAATCAAACGTTTTCATTAAAGAGGTTATTTTTGGTTCGTATTTTCTTTTCGTTATACATTTCATGTTTTTCTTTCAGAAATCTTAAAAATTCAAGCTGATTAGTAACAGAAAGAAGGCGAAGACGTATTTTGTAGGTAATGTCGCCCAGCCAAGAATAAACCTGTTATGTACAGCACAAGACTGAACACTGAAGAAGAAGTTGGCAGATGTTTGGTTAAAGAATCATAGATATGACATCATGACATCATTTTTCAAGCAACTGAGAAAGGTAGGAACTAATTCAGCAAGACATAGCAAGAAAAAGGTGGTTTATTTTATCGAGCTCAAGTACGATAAAATTGAGGGAATGAATATAGTCTAATCAGGTTTGTTAATATGACGTACTGGTTTTGCTAGAAAGTATATTTTGAAATTTATTTAACTATTAATGAATGTATAATTTTCGAAAAGTATATGGAGGGTTTATGAAATATTGCTTTGTTACTATATAAGGAGTTATTCATCACTGATGAACAAATACGTATAAAATTATCACGCAAGACACCTTAGGATGAATTCATCTGCAATGTCCACAAAACAGAAGAAACAAGAATCATTTCGATTTGCAATAAAATCACCGGAATTATTCTGGAGTTATTATCTCTTCTTACAAGGAATAAAACTACCCGAGAACCTGATCACTATTGGAAAGTAGAGCAGTATGCCCGCTAGATTTTAAAATAGAGTAGACAAATTGTGAAGTAAGCAACTATGGTTACAAAAGACCACAACAGCAACCAAAGAGAAACTGAATCTCGTCCACTGTTATAAGTAGAGTCTGAGGATTAATAGCTGCTATAATTTTATTTTCAAGACAAATGCATGGCACGCAACCTAATGCAGAAAAAATATGCTAAATGTGACTTCTTACTTTGATGTATACTACCTTTTACAGGTTGAAAAGTGCCCATTTGTTCATAAAACTCATGGAAAGCTCAGCAACTAAAGTAAACTATTAGGGACCATTAATAAACTATATGTAGAAAGTTGTATTCTTTGTAGATGAAGCAATAGTGAGTATGGTACTCAACTTTGTTTCTTATCAAGCAGATATCCCTCAACCAATATCCACAGAACTATATTTTGGTGGTTTTCAGTATAAAAATGTGAAAAAGAAATTAGTATGAAATAGTTTTTGGAATCAGGCAAAATTATGGCTAGAGCCATCTAAAAATGCATACAAATGCATGCACTGGAGAAACGACAATTTGGTAAATGTGTTTGGATGGGATCAAAAATTACTCTAGGCTGAAACAGCCTTCGGATTTTATATAATTCGAATGCAACACAGGGTAGATTTTTCAGAGGAATTTCTTTTGAAATACTAAATGCTGAAATATTGCAAAGTAGAATAAATTCCATAGAATTAACTGCTGAGTTTCGATAAAAGATGGTTAAATAGTACAGTGTCATGGTCAGAAATGTGATTCCAGTGTGGATGGACCAGTTCCTAATACTCCTATTCAACAACAGATGATGACAATCTATAGTATAAGCGAAGTCGACTATAGTTGCAGCTGTGTTTGTTGTTGTGATGTATTTGACCTAGTTATATAAAGCAATAATGAAATTTAAGACACACATAATTTCTTACAAAAAGTAAACATTCTGCCCACCTATTCCCACCTCTCTTTTTCTGCCAGATGTTTAACAGGAATGGATACTTATAACCTCTATGTATGTTAACATGGAAATAAACATTTTTCATGAAGGTGCCACTTCAGAGACGTTGAGGGCCACCCTATTAGTGTTATCAGTAAGATATTCTGTATCATCAGGGAATCAGACATACTACCTTATAAGAGCTACAGTTACTTGTTCTCATTAGGAGGAGTTTTTCCTCAAACCAAGATTGATGCAGTTCCTGAACGCCAAAGAAAGTGATGAAAGGTTTATTTTTCCATATTACGTCGTGTTTCTAGTGGTTGAAGTAACCCAATAATACTAAGTTCTTCCTGCAGATTGTGTAACATATTAGCTACATCTCTAAAATAAATTGTAACAGCCATAATCAATCATTTAATGGACTGTCACTTCAAGGAATTTAATGGGATTGATGTCTGGCATACATGGATGATTCCCTGGTGCTAAATAAGACCTTGGGAGTGATATTGGATAATATAAAAACTAGTTATGAAGATTTTTTAAAATGAACTTGAAATACAAGCCAGTATACAACAGTATACTATAATAATAAAAACGTTTTGGCTTATAATCTAATATAGTGGTGTCTTCTCTGACCATGTGAGTATCCATATAGTAGTTACTAGAAATACCGGACAAAAATGTATTTTTAAGGTTTTATATCAGTTACTAATGATTTGACTATAACCTCCTAGTGGTTGCAGTTCCACTATGACGAATAAGCAAGTAGAAATATTCTTTATGGATTAAGAAGTAGAAAAGTATATTTTACAACTGATCAAATGAATTTTTACAGTTTTCTAGTCGAGGTGCAGAATACACTCTGAACACTTACGCGAGCGACATCAGCATAAACACAAGAAATATGGTCTCTTAAGCCATATTAGATGATCTATTGCATTGTCAAAAAATACCAGTTAACGGCAGTGATATTTCCTATGTGAAACATTCCAGAATTTATATTCATGACGAAAACTTTAAGATTATAGGGACCATGACTAACTTTCTGTTTGTTTGATTATCATACTGTGTAAATTCACCATAAAAAAATCACAAAAACAGCATAATAATGCTTCTGAGCTGTTCTGACATGTGTAACTCTTTGATTAGTGTTCAGCTTAGTTTTAGCAGAGAAGGAGTGAAAACATGGTGGCTTCTGTAACGTAACTTGCCACTCCCTGAAATCTACAGAAATGGTGTGGTTTTCAGATAAATCATTTAAGTATTGTGGAAATGTTAGAAAGTAGAAATACAGATAACTTGACTGATGCAGTCATAAAAAAACGTAACATTTTAGGAGTGAAATCCAAGATGGTACAGTGACAACCATGCTTTGGTGCGGTTTTGGACGTGATTTTGTTCGCTTTTCACAGGGAAACGGGTGCACTGAATTCGATGAAACTTTTTTTCTTTGTTCTATACATGAGTGAGAAAGTTATAGGCTACTTGAATTTTTGGAATTCACCTTAAAGCTCCGCCCCA
>NW_013665895.1:408408-419768 GCF_000517525.1 Limulus polyphemus
GCAGATAGCCCTCGTGTAGATTTGCGCGATATTCAAAAACAAAACAAACAAATCAAGCACAGTAAATTTGTGTAAGTCGAAGCTAATATGTATTCCTGTCTAATTATTATATGCTCTAGAAAGTAAAATACTAGTACCAGAATTTACCTTCTACGTAAACACACATTATTTATTGTCATTTCGAAGTTCATCATCAACTTCCTAATCACCGTTAGTCTGGGAGACGTTGAAACAGTGTATATTTCCAACAAACAAAACTCTGTGGTTGGTAAGCGTGCTAAGAAACATTGATGCTTCCTCTTTTCTTAACATGCGGTGTATTTATCGTACATGTTTGTTTGGTTCCTCACTTCAAGTGGGATTGTAATATATCACTAGCCTCAGAAATCATTCTTCAATAACTTTCCAGCTCTCACTAAAAGGGTTATACAGGAGAAGTTTGGCAAGATGACTGTATATAAAATTGCAATTGGGTACTTAGTTCTCAGCACATGCTGTATATAACATCCTGGGTGGGTGCTAGGTTGACAGCAGGTTTGTCTGTTTTAGATGCAAGAACCTATTTGAATTTATCTAGGACCATACAGTAGTAGAATGCACTTCACATATACTTGAGTTTATCTAGAACCATACAGTAGTAAAATGCAATTCACTGCAGCTGGAAAAGATTCATTAACGTTACTAGAAGCTCATATATGCCTGGAAATATTTTGAAATTCTGATTCAGTTTTGTATAAACTGTTTTCTTGTCCACCTTAAAGATGCTGCATCTTGGATCATAAGCAGACAGTGATTGCATGGTTGGCTGGTAAACAGTCACTTAGAATTGCACCTAGCTTGGTGAGATATTGCTAAAAAAAATAAACATTAACCAACCATTGCTTTGTAATTTGTCACGTTTCTGTTATCTAATATTTATGTGTTGGTCTAGATTCCCCGATGATGTATCATTTCTTAGTTAGTTTGGGGAACGTTGAAACAATGTATATTTCCCTATATTAAGTCTTTGCAGAATCGAAATGTCATCTATCATATAAGCTTTTGTGTCACCTATTCTGGTCAATTGGTAGAAATTCTCGTTATTTTTTTCCATTATTTTTTAGCAAAGTCTATGTACAACTACTTCATAAGACCTAGTAGCCAATATATGATGCTACCTTTGTGTTGTCATAAAAATAAAGTTTAACAACAGCGCTCTTATATGTTTAGTCAGGTACACAATTTTTAAGAAGACATTAATATAATATTATTTACATTTTTACATTGATTAATTACAAAGATATGTCTTTTCTGAAGATCTGATCAAAGTTAAAGTGGCCTGATTATATAGAGCTACCACAGAAATACGCTTAAAATTTTAATACAAAAACATTAATTTAACAAAAATAATAGATATTAAAGTTATTAAAAATATATCTATGCTCTGCTCTTTCATGGGTAGCAATCTTTCCAAATTTTTTTTTTAGATTTTTGTCCCTACAGTAACAATAGAAGTGGTCGAGGTAAATAGCTCAAACTCTTAAAAATTATGTTAAATGATTTAGGGGGTATCCTAATTACGTGATACATGACAATCCAGTAGAGATCATGCCATTGACCTAGCTATAAGTACAGATGTGAATATTATCCCCAGAATAAAAAATTACACGTTAACACGAAATGAACTCAATGCGATATACAGCTGCTTAAGAAATGTAACCAAACCAAAAGGCTGAAATGAATATCAAACTTCAAATAATAGGCTAAGCAAAGGTGGAGAATGATGCTCCTTACAAATAAATCTAAGTTAAAATTGCTTAGCAATAATTCAAGATAGTCTGTAAAATGTTGGGGGGATCAATAATAGCGTGGCTTGCACCTCAGCTATTGGCATAGGAAATCTACAAAATATTGATGGCAGCCTGCCTGCTGACATGTATATGTTAATTCTTATTCATAAAGTCATTCCTTCAAGAACAAGACCTGCAGAGCAAACAATGACCCCAAGCATCAACTAAATGCCATGGAATGATACCTAAAAAAAAAAAAAAGAAGGTCGATGCAATACCTGCAACCATGATTTAGCCTGCTTAAACAGCAACTGCGAAAATCGTGTGTAGTGATAAAGAACATTCATGTCAGATCATAGAACATACATTGATAAACTTACAGCTCTGTGTAAAGTAAATATGAAATATTATCATACAACTTGTTCACTTCTATTTTTCTTTAATAATATATTGTAATTACGATAAATAGATGTTGCAATTCTTCTATGTGAATGATATGTGCATTTTTTTATAATTATTTCCAATGCTATATACTTACAGGTTTGTTCGTAATCTTCTTCTCAACAATTAGTACTATGCATTACTTACAGTACTGCTGCGTATCATCCTCCATAGATTTTACAGTTTTATTTATAGATTGAAACTAGTATAGTGAGAGCTCGTGCAGAAAGGTCGTCCGAAACATGGTGAATAAACAGAAGAAGAAGAGAAGTTGGGTGAAACTTTTTTATAAATGCACCTAGTTTTTCAATCATGTATACAGTTATGCTCTATTTTAAACCATTAGAATCTTCAATATCGATTCAAATATTCATATATACATAGGTAATAATAGCCACATTATGCCAAAGTTTGTACCCAGTTCCTTAGATCTGGGGTGAAATGTCATTTCAGTGTCAAGCTGAATAATATTATGAAGTCGATGAGTCATTGCTCCTAATTTTTTATCGAATGTAAATAGAACCTTAAAAACCATGAAACGAAATTCTCAGAAGTCAAAAGCAAACTTTATTCATTACAAAACTAAAGTTTAGTTTATGAAGTCACTAGTAACACAAGCAGGAAGATTTCTCTCACTAACGTTCTTGTGTTTTACTATCTAATAACTTGAAGCAGCAAGCTAACTTTTCTATTATCAAGGTATCAAACTGACGCAATGTGGTCAATATGATTTATGTGCTGTTCTCTTGATTGGTTTAAATAATATATTTGTGATGTTTGTAAAAATAGCTTAATTCTTATTTTTTGATTACTTTTTACAGATAGCTGACCAAACAAACTAGTTTAGCTAGTTGAATAGCTAGTTTATTCATGTTAGCATTAATCTGTTTTACTCAGTATGTACTTGAATATATATAAAAGGGACTGTTTTCATGTTGTACTTCGGTATGTATATATTGCTGTTATAATTAGTATCAATTAGAAAGTTCCAGACATTTTTATACTTTTTTTTATTGAACATGTTGAACTCTTGTGGGATGAATGTAGAGTTCACTGAATACTCACATACGAATATTAAATGTTAAAACAGTTGAGAAAAACATATTTACACAAAAACTTAAAGTTAAGTTTTTAATTTTTTTATTTGTATTGAATCCGTGTAAAAAAATTAACACTTCTTAAAAACGTTTCTTTCAATTCCAGAATAACATTGGGCACATCTCTAAATATTCTTGTATTTTTGATACGCTCAATTTCTTTTTCATAAAGTATGAATTTCATATCGGAAGTAAAGAAAAAGAAGTGGTAAAGGATGCATTGGTTTTATCGTTATAATCTAATGCACACCTCTCTGTCATGCATACAAATTGGGTAGGAGGTGAGGAAGACCAGAATTTTTTTCAGTTTGAATGATAGGGTTGTCACGTCTAACAAGCTAACAGGGAGCAGTTTTACTGAGAGCGACATGAGAATTAGAAGTAACATAGGCGGAAAGACATAGATCTTGATCCTCACTGTACAGATGTCTTGAACCTAACTTTAATCACCCTACATTGAAACTACAATGAAAAAGCCCGTTTGTTAAAATTCGTCGAATAAAACCATGAGTAGATCTTTAAAAGTTTTAATCAAAGTGGATCTCACACTTCTTACTTCCGTTAGTCTGCTTCCACAGTAATTTCGTGGCTCAACTAGTTAGTGATTTTCTTCAAAATCCTGCATTTATTCATTTTGAATTATTCATAAGAGTGCACAGATGGCTGGCTTCGTGATCCTATTGTTCTCCTTTCTCACGGGAATAATTTCAAGAAGCATCAACACGCATTGATCATGTGAAACAAGACTGCGCTTTCATTGAACACACGATGCTGCTTCGTTCACTATATATGTAAGTATCGAAAAATATAAATTCAAATTTAAAATAATTAAACTTTCAAATAGAAGCAGAAATGAACCCATAAAACAGAGAAAATTTCTTAACATAACAATAAACTATCTGGATTTTTTTCTCATTTCTCTTTCCTATTCTTGCCCAAGTGTGAATGATTAAATTTATTCCAATGTTTCAATTCATTATATCAATAACGACATTGAATGACGACACAGGTACCGTAAACGTAATCATTAATTTCATTTCTTCCTTTCCTGGTGGTGATAGATCTAAGTGCGTAAGATGGTTTTGCAATTAATAAGTAAAATAATATAGCTTGTATTTATAGTGAAGCTTCTAAGGTTAACTGTCGTCAGCCATAATTTTGAACTACTAACCAGAGGGGAGAGGCCAGTCAACAGCAGCAGACCACCATTCACGCTAAGGGATTAATTATAACTCTTAAACCATTATACTGCACCTACAGTTTTAAATGTGGAGAATATTTTGTGGTAACGCACGGATTCGAAGCCGGCTCGCCAGTTCCGAAATGCATTCCTATGCCACAGAGTTAATTTGGTCCCAAACTAATATAAGTACCTGATGTTGAAAATTCTAGAGGATATTCCTATAAAAGTTAACAGTTTTAGTATGAAAGATACTTTTAATAGAGCTATGTTAAGAATGAAATTAATAATTTTGAAGACTTTTAAAAATTATTTTCTCACGAAAATAACAATTATAAGTAACCATTTTGTAGATAAAGAAAGTTCATTTAAGATAAATAAATATTAAGGGTGCGTATCTCATCACAATAGTCGATACGATACGTATCTAGATACAGTAGTTTTACCAACGATATGTTACAAAGTTTGACAGTCTTATCTGTAATTTATTATCTGTATTACTAACATTGTCTTACTTAAGTACTTCACACTTTACAGTGATTTTTCAAGTTCTCAGATTTGATCAACTAAATGGCAATTGGCAAGATAAGTAAAATCAAAAATGTTAATATTTGTCTGTCTGTTTTGTTATTGTTATTTTGTTATGTTACTTTGCATGTAATGTTTTTGATCAAAGAAATGAAGACAACATGTAGTACTCAACACTCATCTTCCTTTATTGAATCATTAATTTTAGTAAAAAATGCTTTATTAGAAATTTTGATTTTTCCTTTTCAAAAGACTTATAATGTTTACTGAAAGCTTGCCAAATTTCGTGAAGGTTCATAAATCGTATCGCGGTTTCACGATACGATACTCCTATCGTGTCGCTGTATTACTACACCTTTAATAAATATGCATTTCATAGAACATAAATGCTATTCTCACTAACATGCAAAAGATAATTAGGTTAGAAGTAATATCACTGATTTTGATGAAAAACTGACCATACTGAATGAGATATTAAGCATAAACTTAGTGATACTTTAATGAACAATTAAAGAGAACGTTTACAGGAAGTGATTGACGGAATTTTATCCACCAAAAGTGATGCTCATGTAACATGAGGCTCACACACATAGATATATTTCATCACGGGAGAACATCGTAATGAAAATTATCGTTGTGCTCACGTCCTCATTATCGTCAATAAATATTTCACAAAACCACCACAAGGGGGCGACGATGACAAACTGTCGTGATGTAACTCTCAGAGATGTAGAAAATTGAGTATGTGTCAATTCTCTGCAGAGGTTGATAAAGTTCTTATGCTAGGGATCACATCTACAAACGAAGAAAGGCGTACCGAAAGCTATAATATTGTATAATAATCAGGCACTAGTGAGATAGCTTATTTAAAGGAACATTTAACATAAATAAAAGACATTATTTAAAAATGCGCAACGACCTCACATTTTCGATGACTTTTTTTTCTTTGTAATTGTAAGTACACTAGCCGTTTTTCGCTTGTTCTTCTACTTTTATGACTTAAGTTGATGGGGTTTCATTAACTACAATTTATATATTAATTAGCCGAAATTGTCTTCCATTCCGTTATTCCTTTTATGTTGGGGTCGGATGTGCTCAAGTAACGTGCCCGAACTCTGAATCCGATAGTTTGATTTCCGTTGCCACCGCACTTTATAGCCGTGGGTGTGCTATAAGAATGACAGTCAGAAAGGTTTGTTTGTTTGTTTTGAATTTCGTGCAAAGCTACACGAGGGCTATCTGCTCTAGCCGTCCCTAATTTAGCAGTGTAAGACTAGAGGGAAGGCAGCTAGTCATCACCACCCGCCGCCAACTTTTGGGCTACTCTTTTACCAACGAATAGTGGGATTGACCGTCACATTATAACGCCCCCACGGCTGAAAGAGCGAGCATATTTAGTGGGACGCGGATCGGTCAGAAAAAGAGTAGCTAAGAAGTTGGCGATGAGTACTGTTGACGATCCTGCCTTCTCTCGAGTCTATCAGTTGAACATTAGGGACAGCTATGTGCATATAATCCTTGTGTAGCTTTTCGCAAAAATTATAAAACAACAAACACATGTTTTCATGCTAAGTAATATCGTTTTGAGTCCATCACAATTCATTTTACACAACAATTAAAAAATAATTATGCAACAAAAACTTTAAAGTGATCAGATGGCTCTAAATTTAAATGTGAACAATCAAAGAAAGTATATAAGGTATGAAACAGCGAAAAATGGGGTATAAAAATGGTATGATGCCAGGTTAATGCCGAGAAAACGACGACGTATTTTAACTTTTTATTTATGCCCAATTTATAACTGCTTTGTACCCTATTTATTACTAAAAGTTATGGGATACGTCCAAAACTACAATCATAAGAAAAATCTCTTAAATATATAATAGGAACATAGCGACATGTAGGTTCATTACAAGCCTTGATTTTGAAGAAAATTTTGTACAATGTCTATAAAAGAAAAAAATTGAAAGCCGTAAAAAGTTGGTTGTAGTATTATATGATTTTTAGTTAAAACGTGTCTAAAAAAGATATCTTAAGGTTATTCTGTACTTCACGATACGAGAGTAAATGTAATATTTCAATCTTCAATTACTCTAGTCTGGACGCATTGCACTGCCGCAGTCTGGAAGCTATACACTCCACGAACTTCGGTGCTATATAGGGTGGCTAAAGCCTTATAAAATGTATGTGACGCATAACTATATAAGCAGCTTTAAGGTGTCATTTCAGAAAATACATTGTTCACTTCCATACTTATAATACTTATATATAATTCTTTTGTAGAAGTGTTCCCGAAATTTATGTTTGATTACATTAGGTGTGTAAAAGCTTGAAATATTTAAATATAGAATTCGTTTATTTTCTCTTTCAGCTTCTACGAGCTTCTTCAAATTCGATTTGTTTGAGTTTAAGCAGGTTCTCTAATTTATCTTTATCACTCAACCCCGACTGGCTATTAGGGACATTAGAGTATTCTTCCAATGCTTCCTCAAGCAACATATCATCATCAACTCGTATTTCGATAATATTCTTTTTTAGTTCATTTTTTTCTCATTGATCTTTTAACTTCTAGTTCTAAAACTTTGGCAATTTGAGCAATTCATTTTTGTTATATCTTTCTAGTTGTTCGAGGGAGGGTGATACAAGAAAATATTGATAATCAGACATGATCAAGTCTTGTTGTTACTGGTAGCTATCAATTAAATTATTATTTAAATTTAGATCGAATTTTGTCTCTGATTCAGATCCCGGACCAGCCCACAATTTATTATGTTACGTATTAGAATTTCGAATGGTCTGAAACTGAGTTAACTGATAAATTTATATTTAGTAGTTAAACTGTACTTTGGATTTAGCAGTTAAGTAAAGGCCGATATATAGTCAGTTTATGATATTTGCCAACAAGAGTAATACACACACAGTTTTTTTAACACAAATACGTTTTAATATACATACAACAATACAATTTACAATAATAGGTATTACAAATAGTTATTACAAACAATGATTTATAAACAAAAGTTTCAAAAAGCAATATAAGGTCTTCTTTCTAGTCTGGAACTTCTTCGATATCTTATTGAGGGTTCATGCTGAGCGAGTTGACGTAGGCATAATTCTTTTAACATGGAGCTAGCTAGCTTTGTTTTTCGTTATTCACCAGCCACACACACTGTTTTCCACCGTGACGTTATGTAATGTTTTCGTAAAAAATACTAATGTCCGAAGAGGATCCACTGAAGTTAAATGATTTGTAATGTTCGAACTTTGTAAATGTTCCTGGTCAAATATCTGAAGTTTTCCGATTGATAAGCATTGTAACAATTACAGTTATAGCTTCCAAATTTTATAGCACATTGACTATAGCAAACTAATAATAAATACTCTTTTTTTTTGGGCGCGTCGCATTGGTTATATTTATAGACGTGTGGAGGCTTTCTCGAGCCCCCCAGTGGCACAGCGGCATGTCTGCGGACTTACAACGCTAGAAACCGGGTTTCGATATCTGTGGTTGGCAGAGCACAGATAGCCCATTGTGTAGCTTTGTGCTTAACTTCAAAATAACAACAGCTTTCTCGAATTTTCAGCTTCACGTAACAGCACTGGCGCTAACACTAGCTTTGATTCTTACTCTCGATAATTTTCTACAACTTTGGAGAATAGGCGGGAGTTTTGCAATACATATTTAACACTATAAGCTATCTATGTTTCTGAATATAAACCCAATCCAAATAAACGCTGATATTAAAATAAATATATAATAATAAATTCGTTCAGTTGCATGTTAGCGAATTGTGGTAGTTTGTGAAAGCAATAGTAGGAAGCATGACTTTCACCAGTATATTCTACTTAGTAAGTAAATGATTGACTAAAAACATTCCGATAGAGAGATAAATTATATTAATATATAAATACACATTAGCACGAGTTAACGACTAGAGTAACCAAACCTTTCATGACATTCATTATTAAGCAGATTCAGTGTGGTTAATTGCGTTTACAAGCCATTTGTTTCTGGCTTGAAAAAGAGCGTTTGCTCGAAACGTCGCCAAGTAAATAAATTACTACCGTGTGATTTATAGGTGTTTTTTCTCTAAAAGTCTAATTTTTTTATATATATATAATAGCATATGTGTTAGCTCGATGAAAACATAGAAACACCCTTCTTATTTGTGCCCAAGATACTGACGCTACATATATCCGAAACGTCAAATATTGATTCAGACACGAAAGGTATACCTGATAGCATGTTCCTACTTGGCGGAAAATAAAGCTAGTCGCTTATTGAAAAATGTGGAATTAGATTTGACAAGCCTACGCATTTTTTTCCTTTTACACTTAAACAAAAAAGTAATCATAATATTTCGTCTTTTTCCCTCAACCTGTCTGAATGAAAAAAAGCATGTTTTGTCCAGTGTTAACCATTACGAAAAAGAAAACCAGATACTGCTACTGCAAACTTGAATTTTCTATAAAAAAAAATACAATAAAACATACTTTTACATTATTGACAGAATGCATCTTAATTTCTGATTTAAAATTAGAAGAAAAGACAGTATACTTGTACGAATAAGCCTTTAAATGGCATATATCCTTGTATATTTGTCATGCTTAGAAATTTTGAAATATTTTTTTTTTATAAAGATATAAGAAAATTTACCACTACCCTGGATGAAGCATAAATTCAAATATATTCAAACAATAATACTCCAGACTTAGGTTGAAATTCAACAGCAGAATTTTTTCTAAAAGCTTTATGAATTTTGCTTAAATGAGGTACAAATGAAAGCTGCAGTTGGAGTAATTATAAATGCTTAGGTTAGTGCACTCGACTCGCAATCTGTGGGTCGCGAGTTCAAATTTCCGTCCCATCAAATGTGCTTGCCTTTTCAGCCGTCACGGTCAATCCCACTATTCATTGGTACAAGAGTAGCCCAAGAGTTGGCGGTGGGTGGTGATGACTAGCTGCTTTCCCTCTAGTCTCACACTACAAAATTAGAGACGGCTAACGCAGATAGCCCCCGTGTAGCTTTTCGCGAAATTCAAAAACAAACAAACAATAAGAAAAAAGATAATATTTTTAAAGCGATTGAAATAATCTGATAGGATTACACTGAAAGTTATTGGTTAGGGCTTTAATTAAAAAATCCTAGAAATTATGTTTGCCATTTCCATTAAGGAAACATATTCATAACAATTATTATACTGTAATGTGCTTTACATTGTTTCATTCTCTAACCACTTACTTTGTGAATATTTTCTATTTTGTATAAGTAAGAAATGTTATTATATCACTATGGCGATGGCAGCAACATCTGTTAGGTAAATTAATACCTTATTAAAAGTGCTCAGACAACGATTACTTTCAATCTAAATTCTTGAGTGGACTAGTTTTCTTTAACTATATGGAAAAGGTAATGTAGCGATAAGTTTTTATTCTGAACTTAGCTCCCAAGTATATATTTTTCCTTCTGATTGCACACATGTTCAACAACAATCCTGGAAAGACGGAAAATTAAACCAATTAACTACTGGTTAGAGAGTGTACGCCAATTTCTTTAATTTACGATTATATAAGACTGTAGCAAAATGTATTGTTTGTAACTAAAATTAAAGAGATACCAGAACTTCTTTCAAGCTTTATGTCATAACATTTTTGTTCATGTTTTGAGAGAAGAGTATAATTATGAATTTTATGTGCATCGGATGGAAGAAAGCACAAATGTCACTAGTCTTAAGCTTCTATTTATTTTTGGGTCTAAACTTTGTAAAAGGTCGTTCAACATTAACATGGGAAATTAATGTTTTCTACTGAGTTCGGCTAAATCCAATAAATTTGTTATCAACTAGATTTAAGCAGCGAGTTTAGGGTCATTTCGACAGTTTTAGTTAAAATATTTGATTTTCATTAAATACCTTTTTCGTTGAACTGTTATATATCTAAATTTACCAGGACGTTAATCCTCTGATTAAATTTCACCTGTTACCGCATTTCTATAATAATAAAAAAATAGAGTGTCTTCAAGTTGGATCCCTAGGACCTTCTTTCCAATAAAACCTCAGGATCTTGTTGCCTTGAATAGGTCAAAAAGGTGCCAGTTGTGAGTACAAAGTTGGGTTACGTAAGAAAGATTAACAGATAATGCCTCAATTTGGGCTTAAACTTCTGGAGAAAGCACATATTTTTCTTCTTTTCAAAACACAACTCAGTGTTCAACTGTCTTATGTCTTAAGGAAAATTTTTATGATATATAAATAATCTATATATATAAAAAAGAGGAAGTTTATTTGTTTATTTTGTTCGCTATAGGAAACGAAATGGTTGAACTTACAAATTTTAAAATAACT
>NW_013665895.1:420745-424544 GCF_000517525.1 Limulus polyphemus
GGAACAACGTAAAGCTAGACTTCGAGCTCAAACTAAAAGGCAGGCTACTCAAAGACAGCAAGAAACTTTTGAACAGCACAAAGCCAGAGTTCAGACACAATCATCAAGACAAGCTGGATATAGACAACAGAAACTTCTGAACAGCTTCAAACCAGACTTCATGCACAAAAATTATAACAAATAATTTACAGAGAGCAAGAAACAGAGGAGCAACATGATGTACGACTTCAGGCTCAAAGACAAGCTCAAACATGATCTAATTTCAAATAAAACTTTGTTTGATTAAATGTTTTTTATTTCTCGCATCACAGCTTTTATCTACTTACTGAATAATTTGCTGAAAAAAATACTGATCTATACATTTCAAATCTAAATTTCCACCGTGCAACGCCGGGTAACTCAGCTAGTATACAGTAATCAAAGAAGTAAACTAAAGCTAAGTGATTGACTCTGTACAATTCTTCTGTGACTGCTACATCTATCAACCAAGTATTCCTTTTACACATACAACCTCAATTTCTGATATCTAACTTATTGTTCAATTGGATATCGGATTATTGTAATATAATATAGAATATAAGTTTAGGGGTGGGTGTTATTTTACTTTTTTCCAAATATTAAAGTTCTACCCCACTAAATTTATGTACTGGGTCAAAACAAACTTGGTATTATTTTTTTCAAAAAATTTAACTCCCTCTAATCCCCAGTACGTACCCCTTGAAGTGTATGATATATGTAAATTAGCCATTTTTTGTTTCCAAATTTTGGGTTTCTGACAAATTTTGTTCTCATATATCTGATTACACGTGTTAATATTGACATCAGTGAAAATGAGCGTAAAACTGACATGAATATCTTTTTTTTTCGTTTATGAACCCCATCTGACCTGAAAAATATACACTTTGAAGACTGCGATACAAGGAAATTTGATGTTTTCTACCAAGTTTTGATATGCTTCTAATTACTGTTTAATATCTACGTATATTTTCAGTTATTAGCTCTGAAACCAGTGAATTGCTTTGTTGACCACGGCATCTGTTGAAACTAGAGCCAGAAGCAAAAAAAAAAAAGAAATCTTGGGAGGCACAGACGTGGAGGGCGGGCACAAAGATCTAGAGAGAAAGCAGCAGGAGCACTGGCTGTTCTGCAATCCGTATACAATTTCCACTAAAAATATACAGAAGTACATACTAACGATACTACTTCGACGCACGTACACGACATCTTTGATAGACAAATCACAATAGGTGAACTTAAAATCTACTTAGCAGCGCTAAAAAATTCTTCCCTCGGACAAGGCGGTATAAGAAATATTATCTTAAAAAACGCCTCAAGCAACCTTCTCTGCCATCTTTTAAATATTATCAACCTATCCTTTTTGTCTGGATAATTCCCCGCTGTCTGGAAAATAGCTAGACCCACGGTCATCCCTAAAACATTACAAGAAAGCTCTAACTCCAACAACTTCAGACCTATCAAGCTGCACAAGTAAAGTTATTAAACGAATTATTTCCAAAAGATTATTCTATTTTTGTGAAAACAATAATCTAATCCCTGACATACAGAACTTATCACGAAAAGGACGACTGGTCTCAGATCATTTAACCAGACTCACAGAATCTATATATAAATCATTCAACAACAATCAGGTAACAATTACAGTCTTTTTAAATATCAAGAAAGCTTTCGATTCAGTGTGGCACAATGCCATCAGATACTGGCTCTATTCCATTAATATTAATAATAAAATAATCAGATGTATATCTAACATTTTAACCAATCGAACTGCAACACTTTATCAAATACATTCAACATCACTGCAGGAGTACCACAAGGATCTGTTCTATCACCACTATTTTACATAGTGTTTATAAATAACATACCCTTCCCTGCCTGGGCATATACTTATTTTCCCAGTATGCTGAGGACATAGCCGTTTGGAGTGTTTCACGCAACCCACTAATAGCGAGCAACAGAATGCAAAAATCCTTAGATACAATTCCTAACTGGTGTAACGACTGGCGAGTCCTACTGAGTCCCATAAAAACATTGGTATCGCATTTAAACGCAGCTTAAACAAACACTACAAAAACGTTAAAAATGTAAAACCCAAATTAGGAATGGATGAAATAAAACTATGCCCCCATGCGATATTTCTAGGAATAACCTTTGATACACGACTATCCTGGTCGCAACATTTTAAAAATATTAATAAATCCATAAGCAAAAGAATTAACCATTTAAAACTCATAACAGGGAGCAATAAAGGATGCAACTCTAATGCTATCATAAAAATCTATAAAGCCTATATTCGTCCCATAATAGAATATGGCTCTTAAATCACCTACAATATGCTCCAAAATATTGCTAAATCTCTACAACTTCAGCAAAATAGAGTTCTAAGATTAGCCTTCAGACTACCGAAATTTACCCCTATCAGTTAACAGCAACATTCCATTACTTAAAGACAGACTAACAACACTAGCCCACAAATATTACCAAACAGCAGAAACTAGAAATACCTTAACTGTTAAGCTACATACCTTGACCAGTGCCCCACAGAAAACAATATCTCCATACGACATATACATAGCCTCCAAAACACCCTAAAACAACCTCTGATGAAAATTTAAATTTATGTACAAAAGACATCCTTTCCGATAAAAATAAATTCAAAGTCACCCCAAATAACCCAACAAACACACACGAAAAACAACTAAACAGAACTTTATTATAAATGAGAAAAGATAATTTAATTACTGATGATCTTTATTTTTATCTACGAAAAACTGATTCACGCACACCACAACTCTATGGCATTCCTAAACCACACAAACAGGACTGTCCCCTATGACTCATACTGTCCACTTATGATTCCTTCAACTACAATCTTGACAAATACATAGCCTAGGCTTTCACACCATATGTAACATCTGCAGGTTCATTTTCAAAGATGCCTTCAATTTCAAGTATGCACTAGACCAACTAAATTCGAAAGCCTTAATGGCTAGTTTTGATGTCGTGTCACTCTTCACATAAGTCCCCGCCAATGAAGCTTGCAATATTGCACTCGACTTCTACATTAATGACCCCAACAAGTTAATCTACATACCCAGCACACTTTTTGTTTCTCTCTTTTCATTTTCTTTCATTTTGAACAACGAACATTTCCTTCAAATAGATGGTTTAAGTTTGGGCAATCCTGTATCTCCTGTTCTTGCCAATATATTTATGACCCAGATCGAAACACAAGCCACACATTCTGCGCTTCATCCTCCACTATACTTGTTCAGATATGGATGATAATTTTACTGGTTTCACTTCCACACAACACACACTAACTTTCTTTGAATACATAAAGTCCATTCATCCCAGCATCAAATTTACCATATAACACGAAAACAATAAACAGTTATATTTTCTTAACCTCAACATTATTAGATCGGACACACAAAATTCACCATAAAAACACTCACACCGGCCTCTACACCCTCTCTAATTCCGCCCAAGGCATCACACAAAAAAACCAATACACTCAAAAATCTCATAAACACAGCCACAAGACTCTATTCAACGGACTACATAAATTAGGAAATCAACCACATAAAGCATTCCTTCATTCACATTAATAAATTTCCTCCAGCTATTGTTGAAAAACTCTCCAACATTCCCCACAACAAAACTCAACTCACGAACAAAATTGATACTAACAAACTCAACAACAGAACATTACACTGCAGTTTACCTTTGTCCCTGAAACCAGCTCAAGAATTATCCACACTTCGACAAAACTAGCCAT
>NW_013665895.1:425177-431160 GCF_000517525.1 Limulus polyphemus
TTCCCCGTCATCTAATTTTAACCATTTCTTGTGTTTTTAATATTTCAGCACTGGGTACAGGACAGGTATAATATTCGACGCCTGTTTTGTGGAAAATAGGTTTTCTTGGGGTACTCCCGTTCTCCCCTCTTCCACAGCAACTTCAAAGGCACTTTGATTTAATGATCCCAGCCGTGGCATTGGATTTACTGACCCTGATCACTGACTGCTTTGTCGAACGTTCGTCGCCTTACTTCTTCTCTACAACTTCACGTTAACAGCCCTGGCCCTCTTCTCTTCTCTACCCTGGAACCTGCCGGACATCTCTCTGCTTCTCTTCCTGACTTTACAAATACTATTAACCAAAAGTAGAACCAACCACTCCTACAAAAATTCACGAATATAACAGATAAGATTACCACGAGCGGGGCGAAGGGGGATAATAATATCCCTGACCACACCAGTTGAGGAAAGTCCTTTTCCTTTTAAAACTAAATTCCTGTCACGAAAAAATACAAAAACTCAAGCTCTATGAAGATTATATTAAACTTGTACAAACAAGGAAACAGAGACAGAATGACTCTTTTCACAAAACGGTTGCCGACAATATTTCAAGCAATGTAACACTATTTGATATTTTCTGTGAGGGTTCAAATCAAAGAAAGAAGCTGCAGGACTTTTATGGTGTCAAGATGACAGATATTGAATGAAAATTTCCACAAGAGCAGCGAAGTGAGAGAAACATGTATTATCAATACTATGTAGATAAAAATTGGTTAAAGACGTAACCAAGACTTGTGTGCTCTTGACAAGATGAGAAATTCCAGAGACAGTGAACAATATATGTCCATAGTGACCACTTTTGACATCAGTGAAGCTTCAGCAGAGGATTCTGATAACGAGTCCTACAAAGCATCAAATGAAGCAGAGAGTAATCCACTTAGAAGGAAAAAGAGAAGAGTTTCCAAGAATCTGAAGCTTTCGATGATCCAATACCCAGCGAGTTCAAGCATGTACGCTGTAGTATACGAAAGGTCAGGTCAGAATTTTATGAAACAGTGACAAGTTGAAAAGCTGTTTTCACATGTCACAAAACCAAACAGAAGCTACTGTAGTTTAAACAGTTAACGAGATATTTGGAAGACAATGGAAATACCACAACGAGGAAGATGTAATAGACTTGGGCATTTTTCCTGAAAAGAAGAGAGTCAGAGATGTAGGAAAGAGCATTTAAGTCATGGCAGTGGACCAGATCGTGAAAGAAATAACATTCTCAGATGTTAAAGCAACGGTCACATATTCAGATGACGGATCAAAGAAACAGGGAGTTGGTTCATTTACAGTGCGAGGAATCATTATTAGTGGAAAGTACAGAGCCCTTCTAACAATAAATATTGCTTCAGAGAACAAAACCAACCTTGCTCAGCTGAAGTTAACAACTCTTCAGATTCACTCAGCAACAAGTGAAGCAAAAACACTATTTAAGAAAATAGACTTTGTCATAACTGATCAGACAGCACACAACTTCAGCGTGAAAGCTGAAGTTGCAGAGCATCTAGCCTCAGAGAAAATGCCTGACCATTTATTTTGTAATGTTCATACAATCCTCATGTTTAATCGTGTAATCGTGAAGCACTAGGCAGAGCTTAAACGAGCCACTGGGCATGGCAAGATATATTCAAACTTTCATTTTAATGCCACCACCAGTGTAAGTAGTGTCACTGAGCAAGCAGTTAACCGCATTACAAGACTGATAAACCATGCCCTTGAGCACAGGTCTTAGAGCAAGACGAATGAATCTGACATCCACATTTTGCCAAAGAAGAACATATCTGTGAGTTTAAAGGATGAACGTTTTAATCGGTTAGATCTCACTATGATTATGCTGCATCATTTCTTGGAAAGTCTGAATATTTGACAAATCAGTTGGCAAGAATTGTTTGATGCTTTCTAGATTTGGATTTTTTGAAAGTGATGTTTTGTGTTGGTGACCTTTTTGGAATACACTTGGTAGAACCATTCATATCACACACTATATGCAGTGCAACTATGTACTCGAAACTCATGCAAGCTTTCAAAGATCTCAACGATGAATTAATGGGAAATGGACCATGTAAGCTCTCGAATGTGAAGGAACCTACCTCTAAGTTTGTTACAGTGGATAGTTTTCAGCATTCGAAGTACAAGGATGGGATAAGTGAGGCTATTGAAAAAGTCGCTCAGGAATACCAGCCACAAGTTATAAAACTACTTAGGATTATGCTTCCAGCATTAGCAAAAGCATTCCAGAAACAAAAAGGAGACATATTCGGATTTGGAGAGCATGACAAGAGTTCACAACATGCTGTGTCCAAAATGAACAGTGAAAAACTTCACAAAATATCCATTCATAATTTCGATTCAGAGAAGAGTGTAGGATTTATCAAATTTGAATTATCAAGAAGAGGGGGCAACGCAGCTAGGTTCAGTTTCATCTGAACAGAATAAGGCCAGGGTAAAGAAATTGATAGAAAAGACTGACACAGGATTATACAAACAATATTGGAAGCTTACCAGAAGAGGTAGTTCGAGCTCTGAGCTCTGCTTACGATGGAATTTTAAGCAAGAGAAGCTTGAGAAGAAGGGACTTGAAAACAAAGAAATAGCCAACCTTGCCTTGGACAGGAGAAAGAATGAAGATTTGGAAAGTCTGAAAGCTATGGGTGGCTCATTTACGTCTTCTAAGCAGGTAGATGAATACCTTGAAATACCTGCAAAAATTCCACATTTTTTGTCGTCTGAGCTTGCAGTCATGAAATTTTCAGATGGGACTTTACATTTAAAATCTACATAATCTACTCCAAACTGACAAAGCTAAAACAACGCTTATATTATGTAAGGAAGTTAGATTTTTAACGAACATTTGAATATTCTGAAATGCATAAATATTCACCCTTTCACTGCTGCAACCCTAAATCAGTTCAGGTGCAAAATATTAGTTTGAAAGGTCACATAATTAGTGTAATGGTCTCTGTTTGTGTGTAATTAAAGTGGATGAACATAACTTTAAAGTAAATGAATCTGTTCAAGCCACAACTCACATAATGATACGACAAACCAACCATGAAGACCAAAGAGTTTTCCAAACAAGTCAGGCCTAATGTGATAGAGAAGCATAGGTCTAGAGAAGCTTACAAGAAAATTTCAAAGTCGCTGATTATCCGTTTGAGTACGATGAAGTCCATCATTAAGAAGTGGAATGTGCTTCATATTAGTCATTACTCTGGTCAGGTCGCCCTTCCAACCTGAGCTACCAGGTAAGCAGGAAACTGGTTAGAGATGCCACTGTAAAGCCAACAGTTATTTACAACGTTCCATGTCTGAGATGTGAGTCAGTGTTCATACATCGACAATACCCTGATCCCTAGACAGAGCTGGCTTGTATGGTCGAGTGGCAAGAAAAAGTCATTACTTAATGGCAGAAGGTTTTTTTCAGCTTTTTTGGTGAAAATTCAATACGTTACGTCTGGCGCAAGCCTAACACTGCACATCACCCAGTCAACACCGTCTTAACTGTCAAGCATGATGGTGGCAGCATCATGTTATGAGGATGATTCTTATCAGCAAGAAGTGGGGAGCTTGTTAGGATTGAGGAGAAGATGGATGGTGCAAAGTACAGTCGAATCCTTGAGGAAAACCTGCTTGAGTCAGCCAAGAATCTAAAACTGGGTCGAAAGTTCACATTTTAGCAGGACAATGACCCGAAGCACAAAGCTAAAACCACATTGGGTTGATTTCAGTAGAAGAAAGTGAATGTCCTGGAGTGGTGTAGTCAAAGTCTCGAGATTGAAGATTGAACGATTCCCAACGAACTTGTCAGAATTGGAGCAATTTTGCCAGGAAGAATGGGCAACAATTACACCATCCTATTGTGCAAAGCTGGTAGAGACCTATCCAAAACGACTCACAGCAGTAATTACTGCCAAAAATGCTTCTTCCAAGTACTGACGTAGGAGACTGAATACTTATGCAATCAGCAAATTTCCATTTATATATTTTCTTTGCAGATTTTGTTGACATTCGACCTCCTTCACACGTAACAGTGTTAAGTTTGATCGTTAGAGTTTTGATAAAAACAAGTTAGTATACAAATTTACAATGTTAAAATCCGGGGTTCGGTTCCCTGCGATGGACACAGCAGATAGCCAAATGTGGCTTTGCTATAATCTAAACAGTTTACCCTTAGGAATAAGTTCACAAAAATGAAAGCAATACCTCTTTAGTAAATTGAATATAATACTCTCACATTTGCTTTAGTTAAAAGAATTTAGAATTAGTAATTAACAGTATAAACTAAAAAAAAAAGTGAGTATTTGTTATTAGTATGTTTATGTGGAAATATCAACCTTTGGAAATGAACTGTGGACGAACTACGATCATAGGACGACATACAGAAGTGAATATGAACAAAAATATTAGATCGTCAAGAAATTAATGTTCGGAACACTTTCATTACCCCCCCCCAAAAAAAACGTACATCACGTGTAATAGTTAAAGGAAACGCCCTAAACGTCACGTTAGTGTAGCCTATATAATGTGTAAAGTTTAGTATACTCTAATTCTTTGTAATGATGGCACACGACGAGACACACCTTCGATGTGTAATGTTGTTTGAATTCAAGAAAGGAAACAACGCCTCTGTAAACAAAGAAGTTTATGGAATTATTTTGAACGTTCGTAAGTGTCAACGATAGTTCAGCAAATTTCGTTCAGGTGACTTTAGCCTTAAAAACTATGATAGCAGGGGCCAACATCTTAGAATTGATATTGATGCACTGAAGACTCTTATTGAGTTTAACCTAAGGCAACACACTCGTGAGGTGGCCCTGAAATTGCATGTCTCTGATGAAACAATACATAAACATCTAAAGAATATGGGAAGACTCCTTAAAAAGGTGTTTGGGTGCCTCGCGAACTTTTCGAAGATCATCGTACCAACGTGTGAACGCTGCTTCGTCTCTTCAGGTGGGTAATGCACGTGAACCATTTTTGGACAGATTTGTCACCGGTGGTGAAAAATGGTGAACAATGGTTCAGTCCTAGATAAAAACCATTTCCGATCCCAAAACCTGGACTCTATCCAGAGAAAGTGATGCTTTGCATTTGGTGGGACATCAAAGGAGTAATTCATTTCGATCTCCTCAATCCACAGCAAACTGTCAATGCAGAGATCTATAGTTAGCAACTGGAACGTTTAAATCAAGCCCTTCATCAGAAACGCCCTTCACTCGTCAATCAGAAAAGTGTTCTTCTCCACGACAATGCACGTCCACATGTGGCACGTTTAACGGTGCACAAGATTACGGAGTTGAGTTGGAAAGTCCCCCCCCCACCATATTCACCAGATGTGGCACCATCAGATTACTATCTTTTTCGTTAGCTGCAACACCATCTTAATGGAAAAACGTACGCAAATATGGAAGATGTTAAAGAGGACATTTACATGTTTTTTTTTGTTTTTTTTTTTTTGCATCAAAGCCATGTGATTTATTTATTCAGGGCATTGTAACGAATTTGTTATCATATATTTATTTTAATATTAACGTTTGTTTAGATTAAACTTATGTTTAGAAACATACATAGCTTATACTGTTAAATGTGTATTGTGAAACTCCCATCTATTCTCCAAAGTTGTAGAAGATTTTCGAGAGCAAGAATCAACAATCAATGTGTGTACATAAACGCTTTAACTAGTATTGTTGCGTAAGACTGGAATTTATAGAACGTCTCCACACAGCTATAAATATAACCAACGCGACGGGCCAACAGAAGAGTATCTATTATTAGTTCGATATAGTCAGTGTGCTATAAACGTCGGAAGCTATAACTGTGATTGTTATAACGCTTATCGATCGATATCTGACCAGGAGTATTTACAAAGTTCGAACATTACAACTCATTTAACTTCAGTGGATTCTCATCGGACATTGGTATTTCTACGAAAACATTACGTAACTTCAACGGT
>NW_013665895.1:432122-436445 GCF_000517525.1 Limulus polyphemus
ATTTTATTGTCACCCCAACATATCAAAAGCCAAAAATGGCTCAAAGTAAAAGAAGAGGGTAATTATTTGCCACTATTCATATCGTTGGGCTTGTAATAGGCCAAGTTATTTATAAATAATTAACGTAACGAAGTGACAAGAAGGACAGTAGGTTTGTTTGTTATGAATTTCGCGCAAAGCTACACTAGGGCTATCTGTGCTAGCCGTCCCTAATTTAGCAGTGAAAGACTAGAGGGAAGGCAGCTAATCATCACCACCCACCGCCAACTCTTGGGCTACTCTTTTACCGAATAGTGGGATTGACCGTAATATTATAACGCTCTCACGGTGGAAAGGGTGAGCATGATTGGTGAGACAGGGATTCGAATCCGCGACTCTCAGATTGTGAATCAATCACCCTAACCAACTGGCCATGCCGGGCCGCGTTAAACAGCTAAGAAAGAAATACCCTATAAAGTTCACACACAGGTGTCAGACAGACAGCAGCACCCTCCGCCACAATGACTTTATCCTGTTCTTTAAACCGAATTACAAGATTAACTGTCAGTTTTTATAATGGACCTACAGTGTTCCGCTTTGCAGCTGGAAACATTAACCATTATAAACCACGCCTGGCAAACTAATGTTGGCAAAAGGAGATTAAACACTTGATGATCTTGTATCCAAAAGATAAATTACTTTAAACTTTTTGCTTTACAGAACCTTTTATGAAGTTTATTTTACTCTAAAATAAAATATATTGACAAGTAATAATAATAATAAAACTAATAAGAAGAATATTTGGAATCTTCAGATAAAAAAAGAACAACCAGTAAATAGGTTTTAACTTTCTTTAGGATTATCCTTATATATAAAAGCTGTCGAAATTCATGTAAATACTGACACATTAGATGTTTTGTTTCAGTTCAGAAAGACTACTAGGCTCAGATGGTTATAAACTAGGACAGTTCTTGCCGTTAGTCATGTCTCATACACGGAAAAATTACCAAATCTTTGTATTTCTTTGTTCTTTTTTTCCTTGGAAGATTCGTAAAAAAATAATAATCTTAACCTAAACACAAAGTATCTAATGTTAAAACAAAGTAGGTAAACCTAACAAGCATCTCTTAACCTTAATACAAAGTATCTAACGTTAAAACAAATATCAGGTTTTTAGCTTAAAAGCTAGCCGCATTTTCAGAGCTGTTTTGTTGTATTTACTTGCCATTTCATATGTTTATAAAGATAAATAAAGTACTACAGAAAATTAAAAGGATGTTATTTATTATCTTAGAAACTTCATTTGCACTCCTCAGTAAACAGACTTATATTATTTGCAGCAGCTGCACCATCTTTTGAGTCTTTTGTGAACTATCAGATAGAAAGTAATATTAAAATTATATAATCTATGCAATATGTTACCACTTGTTCTGTAAGTTTCACAAGATTTAGACATATATATAAGCAAAAAGCTCTTAACGGCAAAAGTAGAAATCACAATTAGGAACATAGCTATACTGAACTTAAATTGCCAGAGACTTATTTATAACAAAGACCGCAATAAACTTGGTTAATTTATTATTTTAATTCAGACGTAACAAAGATTTAAAACGACAAACTTAGCATAAAATTTTGATATATTTTAATAAGACAAAATAAACTTGCCGAGTCTAAATTTTATGTGCTAATACTACACGATAGAACATTCTTAGCTTCAAAGAGCCAAAATTAAAATTATCACAATGAGATTTTTCCACAATGGTTTGTTTTGAATTTTGCTCAAAGCAACAGGATGGCTACCTGAACTAGTCATCCCTAATTTAGCAGTGAAAGACTATAATGAAGGAAACTAGTTTACATCATCTAACCCACAGTCTTGGGCTACTCTTTTACCAACAAACAGCGGGATTTACTGTCTCGTTATAACGCCCCCCACGGCTGAAAGGGCGAGCATGTTTGGTGAACGAGGATCCAAACTTACGATCCGCAGAGTGCCAGTCGAGCACCCTACCACCTGACCATGTCAGCCTCCGTAAGGGCATTAAAGCTGTAGGAAGTTTTATTTTTCTCGAACATTCTGTTAACAATGCAAAATTACTGGGAAATTTGTTTCAATAAATGGATTTTAGATTTATAAAATCAGCCTTTCTTTAATTTTTTGCTTATAGATAATTATTCGCGTCTTCAAGTTGAAAATGTAAATGAATTTTCCAACCAAAAACAGTAGTTGCTAATTAATAATCTAATTCTATTAATTTTTTAATCTAATTCAGAAACGACGATTACTACAAATATTTTAGAAGCGAAAAGTATACGTGATTTATCGCATATAATATTAGGATGATATAAGGAAATTATTTGTAAAGCAAAATTAGGTATTTTTTGCACATTGTATCTGATATTTATTGATAATAATATGAATATTATTCAACATGAAAAATGTATGATTTAATGACACTGCTCAATGAAGGTCACTAAAGACAAAAGCTACATCAGATTCTTATCATCAAACCTAATAAATGCTGTTCGGCTCCAGAAAGATATCAAATAATTCTGCGACTTTCATCTATACGATTTCTTTTTGTTTGTTGTTAAGCAGAAAATTACACAAAGGGTGATCTGTGGTCTGCAGTACTTAGGTTGGGATGGTTGTGCCCTTAACTTGGAGTCTTTGACCTAGCCGTTAATCATAGGTGCCGCAAAAGGTGAGTTCAAGTTGATATTAATAAATAAAAGGTATAGGGAAACAAGTTCAACGCAAACATATTTTGGTACTTACTTGTTAGGTAATTTACCGAACACTATGTGTAGATTACAACACAGTGAAGAAAAACAGAACAAGGAAGAAAGTTTACTGTGACAACATAGCAATATCAAGTTGGAGTGAATTGATTAAAAGGAGAATTTCAACAAATAATTATCAAATACATTTTGGGGAACTTTTGAGTGAATTAGTCAAAAGTAAGGTTTGTTAGAGTGAATTCCAAAAAGTATTTAGAACATCTAATAACTAAATTAAAGGAAAACTACAGTGAATCGTTTAGAGTTTTATAAACAATGTTACCACAAAAAAGTAGCATGTTCCAGTATTAAGAAGAGTTTTATAAGTTGTACGTTTTAGCAATGTATGATGAACACATACTACAACACTAATTTACAGTGCTGCGAACAACACGTAAGGAGTATTATTAGGAGGCCTATGTATTTAATATAGGATTGTTAAGTACATTATGACAAATGATACTATACAGGGCCAACCAACTCACGTGTAATTAGTAAATTTAATACAAGCTTTTTATCGAAAATCCATGAAATAAATCAGGAAACATGTTTACATGATATATATATATTAGGTTTAATAATAATATTTTATGCAATGGCACCTTAAAAGTACAGAGGATCTTTTGTATAACTAATTTTTAAATGTGTATCTATAAACACAATAAAAGTGTAAACACAATCAAGATTTATCAACACTTATAAGAAGGGTTAAATAGCTTCTTGTAGTTACCGACATGTCTCTGAAAATGTCAAAAGTTAATTTGCATTATGAAATATTTGTGAGCTTAGAGAATTTGTTTCCAACAGATGGAGACAATGTGCACGAAACAGTAAGTACAGCATTGTAGGCGGTTAGAATTTCGTTTGTAGAAATATGAAAAAGTTCTGTCTAAACACAATTTGTTGTGCATAAACATATATATATATATATATACATAATAAAAACACATAGAGGGTCATGTACATTTATACAAGTTTTCAATAGTCATTTCTAGCTTAGATAAAACTACAATGCCACTTTTACTACCACATCTTGCAGTATCATACCTTATCAGTTATTTTATTACACACTTCGTTGTTGCTACCACGCAGTATGCACATTAAAAGTGTGAAGTAATTAAAGTATAGGTTACAAATATTACAGTACATGGTGTTATTATTGCTTCCATGAAGTGATCTGAAACCTATAATGCTAAATATTTTGTCGTATTAACATTAAATCAGAAAGATCACTAAATATTTGTCAATTTTTCGTAAGTATTTACATTAGACAAGTGATTATTGAAAAAACAAATATTGTGCAAAATTGTCAATAGTTTTACTGTGGAAGATATCGTGGCAATAATTAATTAAGGTAAAAATTGATTGAAACATAATCAAATATTAGGCTAATAATAATATCAGTCGTATAAAGTTATTCATAACGATATATGAGTTTAGAAAATACAAGTAAAATGACATGAGTATGTTGCTTGTAACTGGTTGTTTCAGCCTCAGTGCCTCCAACTTGACCGAACCACAGCAAGATCTTCCAGACAAAAAGACACGACATGTACACAGCGT
>NW_013665895.1:437157-442586 GCF_000517525.1 Limulus polyphemus
AGCCCTTTTTGTCCTCTCCGATGGACCTGAGCGACCCTGACGCTGCTCAGTTGTTTCCTTGCCGTGTTTCCTGAACTGCACGACGATTCTGTTGACTGTCGAAAGCGGGATTCACAAATTCTGCGAAATTTGCCGCTGAATTATTCCACCATCTGCTTGACCAACTATCCTTCCTCTAACAAAATCTGACAATTCGAGAGAACCTTGAGTTCTAGGCATGTTGTAGCACAAGATAATTATTGTGCGGACCATTTTCATTTATATAATGCTCTGTGGACACAAATTAGTTAGCATCAATCAATTAAATGACGAAAAATTAGGTGTCTATTTACTTGTGACCACTCAGTGTACACATCAAATGGATAACAACACTCAACAGGCCTTGCTCCTCCTCCCCCTTTCTCTTCTTCCGGCTTTCTTCGTCTTCTTCCAGCTCACGTCTCCTCAAGGCTTCACTGATGCTTATCACTATCCTAAGTGTAGCAAGAGGTACATACACCTCTGTTTCTTATCTTCCCTATTCCGAACTCCTAGTGGCACAGCGGTATGTCTGCGGAGTTACAACGCTAGAAACCGGGTTTTGATACCCGTGGTGGACAGAGTACAGATAGCCCAACGTGTAGCTTGGTGTGGTGCTTAACTACAAACAAAGAAACCCATTTCCGGCTGAATCATCCTTACAAAGTAATAATGTCCTTTAACCACGAGTGGGATGAAGAGAAAAGACATTTCTGAGCATCCCCGGTTGTTTCCTTTCAATTTAACATCCATTAAACTAAAATTCCTACCACGACTAATGCGAAATGCTGAGTCACTGGGAGCTTCTATAAGGGATATATTTTATTTTAAAGATTAAGAAACGTTAATTTCAAAAATTATCCCCCATATTTTTCTTTTAATCAGGTCCCTCAGTGGGTCAGCGGTAAGTTCATTTCTCCGGAGGAGACATATGCAAATAACCCATCGTGCAGTTTTGCGCTAAAACAAACAAAAAGTTACTTCATTACACACTCGTAGATTTTACGACATTAAATTTTCTTATTAATGCAAACTTTTAGTTGTAAGATTTAAGTATAATGTTTCTAAATACTTGATAATAAATATTGTAGTATTGTAATTTTGTTATTTAAATAATATTAAAGAAGCTTATGGAAAACTGTCAAAAATGTTAAAGTACATTCCTTTTATTTGATATAAATTACTTGAATTATGCTATGCCTATCTTTGGTTGATTGATTACTTTTTTTGGAACTACTAAGTATAAGTTTCGTAGCTTGAATACATAGATATGAAAATTTCATCCACTTAAGTGAACATTGACGTTAACAGTTTAACGTTCAGGACATATGGCAGTGTGAATGTCATTTGTGAATTTGGAATAAAACTAATTTTTTGATTAATATAGTAGAAGTAATGTTTAACCTAGACATTTTATGTTTAATCATAGAGCTTATTTGGTTATGTAAACATTATGGGGACTGGAATGCCAAGTTCAAGAGATATGCTTTTCTTATCACCCCCAGGGGCCGGTTGCAATAATCAGTTTTCATTTGTGTAGTTCTCTATCGTTATTGACAACTAATTCCCACATTTGTTTACAGTCTGAAAAAGATAGTTTTATACGTAAAACATTGTGGGTTCGAATATCCACATCGGTTGTAAATATATATATATACATATTTCAATATGTTAAGTTTACCATTGGAGGTTAAATACGATAGTAGCATCACTCTACCACTGTATGAGCTTATACTCTTATACACCTATGTTACAATGATACATCTTACTTTTCTCACATTGTAGTTTGTATGCACATTTTATTTGTCTGTCTGTTTGAATGCTAGCCTTTTTATTGACCTTGTTAACTAAAAAGTAATTTTAAAACATCAGCAAATGTGAAGAGACCTTTACTTTTATAACGCTCTTATGGCCCCAAAGTGCAGAGCGTAATTTTGCGGCATCGGGACAGGTGCCTCAGATTCACAATCCAGTATGTAACCACCAGGCCACACTCAGGCCCAGTTAAGTTAAGAACTAAGTTAAAATTGATTTAGGTTCCGTAAAAAGACAGTTAAAATAAAGTTTGAAATACAGAAGAACTATGAAATTTGACATTTATAAATTATATATTACTATATAGATAATATTAATGTATTATTATTGGAAAAAATGTGATTTTGTGGTATTATGTAATCATATAAATATTGTGTCAATGAATTTTGTATGTCAATATGCATTTAATACTATTATATCAAAGGCAGTAGTCATATTATAGTAACATATTTGGGGGTATTAGTACAAAACGATAATAGCAATACATTTAGTGAAATATTATGTCGACATTAAATATAACATATGTGTATTATATTATATATGAAATATAACATGCAAGTGATTTTAATGTTTTGTGTATCAGAATAATCTCATTATTAGTGTGATATACACTGATACAAATTATATTTTATGTTTTCTATTGTTTGATAATTTTTTAAAAAACAATAATTTTATATTGATAAACTTTTTATTTACAATGTGGATTTGTAAGAAAAAGAACAACTGAAAAATCAATATATATAAAAGCCAAGTGTCGGTCGGTCAGTCTGTCGGTCACGCTCGTTTTCTCCAAAATTCGTGAGTTGCACGAGTCCAATTCCACTTTTTTGTCCTTTAATACTTTCTCTTTTCATTGCCTGTTCTCATTTTAGTCGAATTTAATCGCTAACGTAGGCGTAAGTAGCTCCTAAATTTCGGAACTTTTTCTGCTATACAAACGCCCGCGAAATAGGAAGTTCCTAAGGCCAGATTAGGCATGATGTTATATATGTGACACTACATCATCCACATCATTATGACGCCAAGCTAGGTAGGAACCGAATAGGAAAGCCGGGAAAACTCCTGTGAAAAATAAGTCAAAAATTAGCACAAATCTATGCTTGGGAATTATTACGAAAAATCATTTGTTAAAACAGACAGAAGATATTCATTATCTGTAGAGAAAAGGATGACTTTTGCTCAGAAGACGAACAGATGTGTATGCAGTCACATGGTCATCATATGTTTTAATTTTTAATCCAAAGACACCAGTATATAGCATGTCTGCTCAGTTATATCTAGTGGATTCAGGAATAATAGGTAGCATGTTCCTGGGAAAGGAAATTTTATATTTCTTTTGTGTATTGCCAGTTTTACACGGAATAGTTTTGGTTTTTACTCGTTTCCTGTCATTTTTGAAGGGCTTTTACGATAGTATAGAATATACATTATACTCGATTATCTATTAACACACCATTCAGTAAAAGTTCGGTATCCATACAAAGTAATTTTGGGATCGTATGATAAACGCGTCTCATGATCAAGTTAGTGTAATATATGAGTGTGTGTTAGAATGTAAGGATGTCTTGTTTCTTCGTATCAGCTAATGGAATGGAGAATATTTCAATAATTTGTAACAATGGGGCATTGTAACATGAAAAGGCCTATTCATGAAACATTGTGTAAAGTTTGAAGTGTCTTTGTCCTCGCTTTTAGTTTATATACAGAATGATGTACAATTTTTAACAACGTGTTTTGGAATTTCTGGGTTTTGTAAACATCAATTAAAGAAGCAAGTATAAAAATGCAATTTTATATGGTGAACCGTATACAAAGAAGAAATATATTAATTCATAGCCTTACGTGTATACAAAATATTAGGTTATTTTAAAGTATTTTCAATACCAAGATGATACGTGTGTTGAAAGTTTTCTTCAAGTTGAGAACATCCAAATGTTTATGTTATCTGGGTACAGGAATTTTTCGTGTCGTTTTATGTAATATGAAAAAAAACTGTTTTAAATAATCTTTGGTTTTAAGTTTAAACCTAAATTTATTCGCTTAAAAATCAAGGGTAACCCTCCTCTAACTGCATATAGCGGTAGACGTGTATAATGGACTTTTCTTAAATGCGATCTATAAACCGTTTCGTGCTGTATCTATTGCCAAAATGTGTTTTTTGATTGTTTACTGAGCGTAGTGGTGTACCTCATATATACACTTTACGTATTAGTAGAATGTAGTGGATGTTACTTCACAAATACTCTTTACTATCAATAGAACGTAGTGGGTGTTATCTCCCATATACTCTTTACGTACCAGTAAAACTTAGAGGGTGTTACCTCACATATACTCCTTACGTATCAGTAGAACGCAGAGGGTGTTACCACACATATACACTTTATGTATCAGTAGAACCTAGAGGGCATTACCTCACATATATATTTTACTTGTCAATAGCACTTAGGTGGTGTTACCTTACATATACACTTTATGCATCAATAGAACATAATGAGTGTTACTTCAAATATGCACTTTACTTATCAATATAACATAGTGGCTGTTACCTTACATATACACTTTATGCATCAATAGAACATAGTGGGTGTTACCTCATACATACACAGTACGTATCAATAGAACATAATGGGTGTTACTTCAAATATACACTTTACTTATCAATAGAACGTAGTGGGTGTTACTTCATACATACACAGTACGTATCAATATAACATAATGGGTGTTACCTTACATATACACTTTATGCATCAATAGAACATAATGGGTGTTATCTCATACATACACAGTACGTATCAATAGAACATAATGGGTGTTACTTCAAATATACACTTTACTTATCAATATAACATAGTGGGTGTTACCTCAAATATACTCATTACGTATCAATACAACCATATCTTCTTAGAACATAACAATACTGCTGCACTAGTAAGAAATAAGAAATAAATACTAAACACATATCTTTTAAAATTGATTAAATAATAAACTCTTTTCAGAGGATATTCGCCTGATTTTTATAAAATGGACGTATAAGGCATGTTTTTCTGTAATTTAGTTCTTTAGTTATTTAGTTAGTTTTAAAACTTAATATTTTGTAATGATTTAATGTTATCATATATCCTGTTTGGTTGATATTTACCCAAAATTTCGTAGAATGTAATTTATTTGCGATTTACTATTGCTGTCCCCCAGTTAGTCAGCGGTAAGAGGGACTTAGAAAGGTAAAATCCGGAGTTCGATTCTCGATGGTGGACTGAACGCAAATAGCTTATTGTGAAGCAAATCACTATAGCTCGAAATATTTGTTTGACAATTTGATTTAAATAATGGTACTTATATGTTTAAACAATCCGTGTCATTCAACATAAGCAAACGCATTAGTTCACCTTATAATTATATTTCACCTTAATTTCCTGTAGGGTGTCTGTAATAGAGATGGTTCTGATGAAACCACATGACATTACATTAATAAAAACATTTACGGTATGGATGTAGAAGCGATTTACTTAATTACAGAAGCTATATCTCGGCCTGGCATGGCCAGGTGGTTAGGGCACTCGACTCGCAATCTGTGGGTCGCGAGTTCGAATCCCTGT